>NC_073403.1:22542019-22842019 GCF_028641065.1 Leucoraja erinaceus
ACAGGTACATGGATAGGACAGGTTTGGAGCGATATGGACCAAATGCTGGCAGGAGGGACTAGTGTAGCTGGGATATGTTGGCCGGTGTGGGCAAGTTGGGCCGAAGGGCCTGTTTCCACACTATATCACTATGACTTTATACTGCAGCCACATGCGGTGCCCCAATGGCAGAGATAAGGATGAATGTCGTGTCTAGTTGGGAAGATTGAATTACATCTAGTACTCAATTGCTTCTCTCCACTTGACTCCTTTAAGAAACACAGTGTATATTTATTTTGGTTATTTTATTTTTCTTTCTAAATTAAACTATTTTAATGCCAATGGCAGGCAGCTTGTTTGGAAATTGATTCAAATTCTAAGCATGGGAGAACATTAGAATACATACTAAAAGTACAGTATTATTAATATTGGATGACAAGATTCTGCCTTCTTCAGTACATTTCAGTCAATTGAGAACCTCTTGGGTTTTAAAATGTGGTAATCATGGTAATAGCATTGAAATGAGTCACCTGCACCATAATTACTTCGATGTTAAGGACATTTACTTTCTACTTTAAAAATCAACATGAAAGCTTTTAGCAATCCAATTTGAGAATAACCTTCTGCTTATTCATGAAGTTTAGCAATCTTTATTAATATATTACATTACAGCCAATAACAAGGCGTTTACACACCACACCCCCAATTAAAAGCCAAAACAAAATGATATTGAAAGATAGCTCAGGATCGCTGAAGGGTTAATAATTTGGGGCACATTAAATTTAAAAGATGGATGGATATTGTAATAGCAGATATTCACCTTATTCAAACTGATTTGGGAAAAAGAGCCACAACATTTTTATTTTTCTTGTTTATTAAACAACGACTGTAATTCTACAAAATAAGTAAAATGAAGCAATACGCGGGGTGTCATGGTGGTGTAGCACTAGAGATACTGCCTTGCAGCCAGAGACCCGGGTTCAATCCTGACTGTGGATGCCTGTCTGTATGGAATTTGTACATTCTCCCCATGACTTGTGGGGGTTTCTCCAATACCTTTGGTTTCCTCCCACACTCCAAAGTGGGTTTGTAGGTTAATTGACTTGGTATATTTGTAAATTGTCCCCAGTGTGTGTAGGGTAGTGTTAGTGTGCGACGATCGCTGGTCGCTGCGGACTCGGTGGGCTGAAGGACCTGTTTCCGCGCTGTATCTCTAAACTAAACGATCTTTAAATAGTACCCGGTTTATATGTACCACTTTAAGTTTGACTTACCAAATCAGAACTATGGCAGCAACACATCCTCATTGACAACTATCATCACAGGGATTGCCTCAAGGCTGTGTACTCACCCCCTCCTCTACTCACTCTACACCCATGACTGCGTAGCCAGACACAGTTTCTCCACCGACAACATCACTGCTGTTGGATAAATTACTGGTTACAATGTATCAGAATATAGGATGGAGATTGATCATCTGATTGAATGGTTCCACAACCATGGGGAGAAGGCAGGGGAATTGGGTTAGGAGGGAGAGATAGATTAGCCATGATTAAATGATACCACAGCAACATCCATGCTCACAAGTCAGTAAGACCAAGGAGCTGATTGTTGATTTTAGAAGAGGAAGTCAAGGATCCACAAACCTGTCTTCATGGAGAGGTCGGTGGTGGAGAGAGTGAACAACTGCAAGTTCCCGGGTGTGCATATTTCTGAAGATCTGTCCTGGGCCCAGCATATTGATCCAATCATAAAGAAACCCCATCAACACCTCTACTTCCTGAGAAGATTCAGATTCAGATTCAGATTCAGAAGATGGAGATTATTTGGTGTGTCAATGAATCCTCTCTTAAACCTCTACAGGTGTAGACGTGCAGTAGAGAGCATATTCACTGGTTGCATCACGGCCTGGTTCAGCAACTCAAACCCTCTTCAATGAAGAAGATTGCAAAAAGTGGTGAACACTGTCCGGTCCAACACAGGCATTGACCTCCCCTCCATCAAAGTGATCTCTAGGAGGTGCTGCCTCACAAAGGCAGCCAGCATCATCCAGAACCCACATCACCCTGGCCACACTCTCATTTCACTCCTGCCATTGGGAAGAAAGTATAGGAGTCTGAAAACCATATATTCCAAGTTAAAAAAACAGCTTCTTCTGAACAAGGACCAGGCTCTTGACAACTACCAACACAGTTAAACTTTGAACTACGAACTGTCCTGGTTGCACTAGGGACTTTGAACTTTAGTTTTGCTTTGCACTAATATTGGGATTTTCGTTTATGAAACCATTTTTTGATTTTCTTATGTTACCTGTTGAGCACCGTGCTTACATTACATACCTGCTATGCTATTGAATTGAATTGAATTGAATTCCTTTATTGTCATTCAGACCTTACAGTCTGAACGAAATGTCGTGCCTGCAGTCATACATACAATCATACAATAATAAACAACACTAAACACAAATTTACATCCACCACAGTGTATCCTCCAAGCACCTCCTCACTGTGATGGAGGCAAAAATCTTAGGGCTGCAGTCTCTTCCCTCCTCTTCTCCCTCTGCACTGAGGCGATACCCCACTGGGCGATGGCACAAACAGTCCCGCGGCTCACCGAACCCCGCAAACGGGCCGGCTCAAACACCGCGGCCCGGGGTGGTCGAAGCTGCCGCCCTCCAGTCTAACGGACGCAGCTGCTGGCTCGCGGCTGAACCCAGGACTCAGGTCACCGCCGCCAGAACGCCGTCCCAGCCACCCGAGCACCGTTCCAGCCCCGAGCCGGATCGTCCTCACGTGAGTGCCGTTCCTCCCTCGAGCTGGGCCGCTCCGACGGGAGCGCCACAGCCCCTCCGGGAGAGTCTCAGCCCCTCGCCAGGCCGCCCTCACGGGAGCGTCACAGCCCCTCACGGGAACGCCGTTCCAGCCCCGAGCTGGGCCGCCCTCACGGGAGCGAGCCCAGGGTGAGTCCTGACTGGCTCTGCCTCCGGAGTCTCGAGGTCGCCAGCTCCACCATTAGGCCTCAGCGCAGACGGAGGCAGAGAAGGGGGATACGACAAAAAAGTCGCATTCCCCCGAAGGGAGAGACAGCAAGCCCCGTTTCAACCCCCACCCCCCAGCGCCGCCACTTACTATTGCCACAAGTAAGAATTTAATTGCTCTCTTTCGGTACATATGACAATTAAACAGTTGACTCATGAGAACGCGGAGAAAATAAAAGGGGAAAAATGTAGGATTTGGCTTAATGGGTGCTTGTTGGCCCAAGCGTGGATTCAATGGGCCGAAGGGCCTGCTTCTGTGCTGCATGATTCCATTACTCTGACTAGCAATTTTCCTGGACTAGTCCTTCTCAGGTTGTCCCACATTCAAGGATGTTTTACTTCCACCCCCAGCTCTATGGGTTCTGAGGTGGTCAATGAGGCCACTACTGGAGCCATAGACATTCCCATAGATGGCTGAAGGGACAAAATAATCAGTCAGGCGGTGCACTGATTAAATAGGATTTCTGAGTTCTCCCAATGCATAACCTCAATGGAAACGTTGCATTTGTCATTTGTCCAAGGAGGTTTTGAGCACATATTTTAACCTTTTTCTCTCTTGGCCTAGCAATATCCATCCATGGCAGTGCTTGGAATCCATTTCTGGAGCCTGTTGTCAGAAACACAAACTATGTGGGCTGCTCAACATAGCTATCAGACAGTAATTAAAATGTCAATGTGAAGGAAGTTGGCCGGGAGTTGGCTCTGACATTGATTTACATACCTTGCAACAAAATTTGGAAGATATTGCAATCACAATGTTGCTCGTATATTCCAAGTGTCTATACATGCCTGTTATAGTAGTCCAGGACTCAGCATGGTAGAGTAGGGTAGAGATCACTACAAATTTGAGGAAGGACATTCTTGCTATTGAGGGAGTGCAGCGTAGGTTCACAAGGTCAATTCCCGGGATGGCTGGACTGTCATATGATGAAAGAATGGAACGACTGGGCTTGTATTCGCTGGAATTTAGAAGGATGAGAGGATATCTTATAGAAACATAAAATTATTGGACGAGCTAGATGGGGGAAACATGGTCCCGATGTTGGGGGAGTCCAGAACCAGGTGCCACAGTTTAAGAATAAGGGGTAGGTAGGCCATTTAGAATGGAGAACCTTTTTCACCCAGAGAGTTGTGAATTTGTGGAATTTTCTGCCTCAGGAGGCCGATTCACTGGATGCATTCAAAAGAGAATTAGATAAAGCTCTTAGGGCTAGTGGAATCAAGGGACATGGGGAGAAGGCAGGAATGGGGTACTGATTGTTGATAATCAGCCATGATCATATTGAATGGCGGTGCTGGCTCAAAGGGCTGAATGGCCTACCCCTGCACCTATTTTCTATGTATCTATTTATCTACATCTGGTAGACAACAACCTTAATATTGGGTCTGATTCTCTCCTTGCCTTGACTCCAACAGCAGGGCCGTGCTGTGGCGCAGCAGTTGAGTTGCTGCCTTAGAGCACCAGAGACCCCAGTTTGATACTGACTATAGGTGCTGCCTATAAGGAGTTTGTATGTTCTCCCTGTGAACTTGTGGGTTTTCTCCAGGTGCTCCGGTTTCCTCACAAGCTCCAAAGATGTAAAGGTTTGCAGGTCAATTGGTCTGTAAATTGTCTCTAGTGTGTAAGGTAGTACTGGACTCGGTAGGCTGAAGGACCTGTTTCCATGCTGTATCTCCAAAGTCTAAAAGTAAACTACGTACTTGGGTGAGTGAGAAGATTAAATCTCAAATCCCAATTAAATAATAACAATAATAACAATGCCTCAGGAATCCTAAAACAAACCAGTGGAGCCAATCAGTCACAAATCCACAATCCACTTCTGAAGATATCGGGACAGCTCAGAAATGCCAACATTTGGGATTTTTTAAATATATTTCTGCATGACACAAAAGGACTTTGAAAATACTTCTCAGATCCGTTTATGTCAAATATTGCCCATTAAAAATATTGATCATGTAAATATTCTCCAACTATTCCTGCCAAAACTGGGCATGATTATTTTTATACCACAGTTTTCTTGGTTTGATGTGCTACATCTATTTTTTTTTCTACAAAAATCATTCTATTTATCATCATAGGTCACATATCCATCACAAATCCTTCATTTGATTTTTCACTTAAAATGCAGGATGAATTTTGAACAAGTTGCTGTCATGTGGCGTAGAAATCCAACGAGTGACACCAAACCTGCAACTTCAATATCCAGATTGAGCTGAGAGATAGAGCATGGAAACTGGCCCTTCGGCCCACCAAGTCTACGCCAACTATTGATCACGTTCCATCCTACACACCAGGGACAATTTACAGAAGCCAAGTAACATACAGACCTGCACGTCTTTGCGATGTGGGAGGGAACCGGAACAATCAGAGAACATGCAAACTCCACACAGACAGCAACCGTCATCAGGATCAAACGCGGGTCTCTGGCGATGTGAGACGGGAGCTGTGCCACTGTGCTGTCCACATACACTCAGATATACTCAATTTAATCGATGATGTTGGTTTAAGTTCTATTTCTGCCAGAGAAAATATTGCCTCAACTGAAAGCTTCTAATTTATTTTCATTCTTCAAAAATGTATATACTGCCTGCAACATAATAAAACAGTCCAATCATGCATCTTGCTTTTAAATTATCAAATGTTGGATGGTCAGGAAACCAGAGTGTTTAATTTGGAACAAAACAATGAATTTCTTACTTGCAGAAACAAAGAACTGCAGATGTTGGTTTAGACCAAATATAGACACAAAGTGCTGGAGTAACTCAGCGGGTCAGGCAACATCTCTGGAGAAAAAGGGTGGGAGACGTTTTGGGTTGCGATCATTCCTCAGACTGAAATTAAGGGGTGGGAGGGGAGGCGAAGAGCTGGAGGCTGCAAGAAAAGATCAGAACCAATCAGGGCAGCAACAAATGACCTCAGCCAGGGTGTTGCCAGGTAGATCAGTTGTTGGGAGGGAAGGTGTGATCTCAAGAGAAACAGTGGGGAACTGGTACAGGTACTGGTAACCGGTAAAAATGACTAGTGAGGAGGAAGGGGGCAAGTGGAGGGAGGGGGGGAGGGAGTGAGGGAAATGGAAGGAAGGGTTCCGTTGCAGCTTTGCGGACTTGTTATTGCAATAACACAAATAAATATATATTAATACAATCAAGTAATAATCAGCGATGTGCAGGAAGGAACTGCAGATGCTGGTTTAAACCAAAGATAGACACAAAATGCTGGAGTAACTCAGCGGGGCAGGAAGCATCTCCAGAGAGAAGGTACGGGTGACGTTTCGGGTCAAGACCATTCTTTGTCTGAAAAAAACTTCACCCATTCCTTCCCTCCAGAGATGTTGCCTGGCCCGCTGAGTTACTCCAGCATTTTGTGTAATAATCAGCAATGCCAGGTAACCAGACCATAAAAGAGGGAATTACATAGTGCAACCTAAAGTTTATAGAATATCATTGCTGAGGGATGGTGTTAGTTAAGGGGTTGTCCCACTTGGGCGACCTAATCCACGAGTTCTGGCGAGTTTGCCCTCGACTCATACTCGCAGCATGGTCGACATGAGGTCATAGGAGGATTTTGTAACTCTCCTTCATGCTCGAGAGTACCCATGTATTCAAGGCCTGAGCTGGGTCGCGACGTATCTTTTAATATGTTGAAAAATGCCTGCAAGTAAAAAAAGGTCGCCATGGAAAAAAATCGATAGTTTTTTTACTCGTACGTTTAGTCGTAGTAGGTCGTAGTAGGTTGGCATGCAAGTCGTAGATAATCGAGGGTAGTCTAAGGTAATCAAAGGTGGTCGTAGATAGTCTTCATCATAGTCGAAGGGAGGTCGAAGGAGATCAAAGGAGGTAGTCTTCACTCTCCACTATTCGGTGTCCAATTTTCCCGAAGCTAGTCGTAGCTAGTTGAAGCTAGTCTTCAACATAGTCAAAGAAGGTCAAAGGAGATCTTCTACTTAGTTGAAGGAGGTCTACAACATGACATTTTTTCAAACTCTCCTAAACTCTTCTAAACTCGCCAATTAGGTCGCCCAAGTGGGACAGCCCCTTTAGTGTTGTGCATTGTTCAACGATGGTTAACTCACACATTGATTTAAATTAATTTCTAACTTGAAATGCAGTAAGACAGAAACAAATATAAATAAATGTGTCTTGCCTCACCCTGAGCACTATTTAGCATCATACTGCACAGAAACAGGAAAACATGTGTAATAATTAAAGTCGTAATTATTTTATTCTTAATTAACTTAAGAATGCGCAAGAGTTAAGAAAGTTAACAACTCAAGAAAGAGAATATCAATGCATCTATTGGTCTTCAGTGAGTGAACATTTTGTTCCAAGTTGCATTGAACCGGCTTTACAACCTTTTAAAACTCAGTTCACATGGAGTCAAGACTTTGATTTAATCTGAATGCTGTCTGCAATCACTTGTATAGCGTCTACACCCATTAGCAGCTATCTGGTTGCCTTGATTGTGAACGTCTTTGGAATTGAATTTTCCTACAAAGTGCAAATTGATGAGCAGACCCCTCTCGCCCACTTGACTGGATGACTGGATCAGGGATTATGATGGGAACTAACCCATGTTTGTCTCTTCCTGCAGGCAAACCACACAATGTGCATTCAAGTCATTTCCTGCATGACTTTGCAAATATCTTCAATGCACCATCTCAACTCAGAGAGCTTACAAGTACAAGACTGCGGAAAGCATGCCCTGAATTCTGGAACAAGCAGATGCCTGCAGACAAAACATTTTTAAGTTAATCAAGATTAAGTCTAAAATTTTTCCCATCTGTGATTCCATAGAATCTCGATCCACCCCGGAGATCATGTTGCCTCATAGCAGGTAGTTTACATGCTGCATACAAGTGCAGCATAATCGTACTGACACATTACTACAGCGCTAGACTTTCAAAATGCTCCTTTACATTAATAAACAACATGATCAAGCGAACATCCATCTGATACTAATGAAGTTACGTAGAGAGTTTAAAGACCTTTGTTCCATCTTAATCTTAATAATAAATCTGCACTTGAGAAACTATCGATTAGTGAGCTCTCTTCTATCTAAAACATCAAGAGGCATTTTCTACTATACACAGTGTTCAGCAATGTTCTTTTATCGTTAAAGATCTGCGTTGTAATGCAGTCAATATGATAAATCATTTATTATAAAATGCGTTAAAAATATCTTAATCGACATGAACATTGATTGCAGATTTAAAGGCAATTCATTGACAAGAAATAATTTTAACATGTTTCCTTCTATAAAGCAATACATTAAAATCAATTAGTTTAAAACATCCAGTCCATAAAAATGCAAAGCATGAAATGTTTTTATATCAGAGGACAGTCAAATGCCGAGAGTTAATTAATGAAAAGGAAGGATAATTCTCATATCTTGAGATGAGAAGATTTGCTTCACCCGATACATATAAACATCGAACCATATAGCTCAGGAGCAGGCTCTTTGGCCCACAATGACTGTTCTGAATATTATGCCTACTTAAAATAATCCTTATTGTCAGCATATGTTCCATATCCCTCCATTCCCTGCATAGTCACATGTCTAAAAAAACTCCTAAACACTCAAGAGAGGTAAGAGAGTCGAGAGTGTTTGGTTGTCATATGTCCCAGATAGGACAATGAAATTCTTGCTTGCTGCAGCACAGCTAAATATGTAAACGTGGTACATAACAAGAGAAAAAGGTTCAGTGTCTATATATACACATGCACACATACTCAATAAATGAACAAAACAAATATAGTGCAATAATAATAATAGTCTGTTGTAGTTCAGAGCGTATTTGTTGCCGTGTTTAATAGCCTGATGGCTGTAGGGAAGAAGCTGTTCCTGAATCTGGACATTACAGTTTTCTGTCTCCTGTATCTTCTTCCTGATAGCAATGGTGAAATGAGTGTGTGGCCAGGATAGTGTGGGTCTTTGATGATGTTGGCTGTCTTTTTGAGGCAGTGACTTCAATAATCTTAATAATAAATCTTAATAACACTCCTATCATATCTGCTGATACCCTTGATATCAGAAATGCTGGGCACACAATTTGTTTCCATAACAAGGACAGATTTGATTGTGCTCATCACTATTAATGTATCAATTGTGCACCAGCTTTAGTGAAAAAGTGTGCCTTTCATGTCCAAAATTGCCACACTGCCGGACATACTGTGTCACGTAATCATTGAGGACACAAAGTGCTGGAGTAAAGGACCTGTCCCACTTGGCCGTCATTTGCGCTTCATTTATGCGTCATATGTAAAATAGGTCGATGCGTTGTGATGCACGACGTGGCGCGCAAATCACACGTCAACACAGCCGTCTGGTGCGCGTGACATCATTAGATTACCCTGCGGCGCGCGGCGATACATGGTTACGAACGTCAACGCACGGTGACCTAACCAGACGTCACCACACGATACACGCGAGACGTCGGGACACCAGCGTGCGACGTCAATGCATCAACGTGCGTAGCCAATGCGTCAGCGTGCGTACACGATACGTCACGCAGATGGCGCGCGAGGATTTCATTACACTATGAAATCCTGGAGCGCCGCGCAATACCGTTCGCCACCGCTTGCGATTCCACACCTCAACATGCATAATGCGTGCATCACTCACGCAACCCACGCGTCACGTTGCGTTGACCTATTTTACATATGACGCGTAAATGAGGTGCAAATGACGACCAAGTAGGACAGGTCCTTTACTCAATAAGTCAGGCAACATCTCTAGAGAACGTGGATAGATGACGTTTCAGGTCACGACCCTTCTTCGGACCACTTAGTGTCTTTTCTTATTGTAAACCAGCATCAACACCTCCTTTCTCACATTACCATTGGTCTTGCTAAAAATGAAAATATATTTACAATCTCTCTGCAATTTCATGAAGTTGTTATTTTAACTTCCAGGTCAACACCACAAAGTCTTGAACAACAGGTGCACACTTAAAGTTGGAGGGACTCAGCAGGTCAGATAGCATCTCTGGAGAAAAGGAATGGGTGACATTTCGGGTCGAGACCCATCTTCAGACTCCACAAGCCAACATGCAGTGAAAGTCTCTGAGGTTGTTGCGGTGCCTGGTGTTCCCGCTTTTGTCTGCTCTCTTGGTGAGATGCAAAGGAATTCACAGCATTATTTTAAAGGAAAATATATTATTGTAATGTTGGCTGATTGCTACCTCCCACGCAGCACTATAAATCACATTATCTGATCATTATCACATTGCTCTTTACACAAAGTTGATGCGTAAATTGAGTGCCCAACTTGGACGTGAATTTTGCATTGCAACACAGATTATACAAAGGACGCTATCAAACCAAGAACTTTTCCAATTCTTAATTGCCATTTATATATAACATTTAATATTCAATATTTAACAGCACCAGTAGCTCATTAATTATGTTGATTATGCTCCTACTGTGTCAATTGCCATTTTCAGCCCAGAAAGCAAATAATATAAAATAAGATAGAAACAGGTAACTCAGCACGACAGGTACAGTAGCATCTCTGGGGAGAAGGAATGGGTGATGTTTCAGGTCAAGACCCTTCTTCAGACTTTAGGGAATAGGGAAATGAGAGATATAGACGATGATGTAGAGAGATAAAGAACAATGAATTAAATATATGCAGAAAAATAACAACGATAAAGAAAACAGGTCATTGTTAGCTGTTTAGTAAATTAGCATATAATATAAATTGTGGATCTTATCCTTACAAGTAACATTCTAGATTTTTTTTAATTAAATCATTCTGGTTTCCTCCCATAAGGTTTTTTTTATAGTATTTTCCCTCTTTGTTTTTCATATTGTTTATATTTCCTCGTGGAATAGAAGGAGACCATTTGGCCTATCATGCCTGTGCTAGCTCAGAGCATTCCTATTCCCATCAATTCCACAACCAACGCCCCTAACCACAGATTCCACCATCCACTTACACATCAGATGGCCGAGTAACCTACCAATTTGTACCTCTGCAGGATGTGGGAGGAAACTGGAGCACCCATACGGAGGCAGGGAGAACGTGCGCACTTCACATAGACAGCAGTGAAGATCAAGATAGACCGCTGGCCAACTGGAGCTGTGAGGCTAGACCAAAAAATGTTGAAGTAACTCAACAGGTTAGGCCACGTCTCTGGAGAAAAGAAATAGGTGACTTTTCGGGTTGGAACTCTTCTTCAGATAAAGAAAGATAAAGGTGGGTGGGGGGGAGAAAAGGAAGGGGGCAAGTGCACATCTTCCCCAGCCAACAATGGGCTCCACCCTTCCAGAGGTAAACTGTTGCCAGCCCAGATTTGTCCCGGTCTTTTCTTGCTTCCAGTCGGGACCCTTCTTTAGACTCAAGAAAACGGGTCTGAAGAACAATCCCAACGCGACACTAAACCTACACACGTTCTCCAGCGATGCTGCCTGACCCGTTGTGTTACTCCACAACTTTATGATCTCTTATTCTCTACCTGCATCTGACTCGACCTTAAATCTGAAGAAGACTCGAAGTGCTAGAGTTGCTCAGCTGGTCAGGCAGCACCTCAGAAGAACATGGATAGTTGGTACATACAGATTAGTTTATTGTCACATGCACTGAGGTACAGTGAAAAACTATGGTAGCGTGCTGTCCATTCAGTGTAAAGACAATACATCATTACAATCGAGCCATTTACAGTCTAAGCAATGTTGCTGTCGGAATAAAGATTTAAGTGTGTGGAGCAATTGTAATATGCGATTGTAGATTTGCTTCTGTGGCTAGCACGCAAATAGTCGCCTGGGTTGACAGTCACCTATCACCAAACATCACCTACATAGATATATAGGTGATGTTTCATTTGGGGACCCTTCTGCAGACTCTTTAAATCTCATTGATTAAGATAATGTTCTGCTGATTGTCTCTCACTACACAGGTAGCTCACTCATGTAGAAACAAATTGAACTGAAGAGCAGTGGAAATTATGACCCCCCTTCAAAGATTAGGGTTTAATGTGGATAAATGTGAACTTACTCACTTTGGTAGGAGATACAGAGAGGCAGAAAATTATTTAACTGGTAATAAATTGGGAACTGTTGATGTACAAAGGGACCCGAGTTTTCTTGTACAAGAAGGAACTGCAGATGCTGGAAAATCGAAGGTAGACAAAAATGCTGGAGAAACTCAGCGGGTGCAGCAGCATCTATGGAGCGAAGGAAATGGGTAATGTCTGAAGAAGGGTTTCAGCCCGAAATGTTTCCCATTTCCTTTGCTCCAGAGATGCTGCCGCACCCGCTGAGTTTCTCCAGCATTTTTGTCTGCCTTTTCTTGCATGTCAGTCGCTGCATTTGCCTCTTCAACTTGTCCAGGATAAATTGCCTACTCACAATCCCACCTGTTGGGGATTATTCAGAGGATTTAATATTATGTGGAAATAGCGGCTATTCATTCAAAACAGTGTACACATGACTCTCATCCCTGAGTTCCACAAACCCTCTTTTTCCACTTCCCCCTCCCACCCACGTCCCTCCCTCCGATTTTAAATTGCACTCCTCCTCCCCTTATCTGACATGCTTTTATTACCTCTAACCTTTGTCACCTACTCCACCCATCTGCAAATGAAAAGTTCCCCACGTATCACTTGCCAGGCTTTGTCCTGCCCCCACCTCTCCATTTCATATCCCCCCCTCCCCTCCCCTTCCTCCCTCTCTACTCCTATCAGTCTTACAAAGGTCCCGACCAGAAATATCATCTTTCTCTCCACAGAAACAGCCTGATTCATAGAGCATGGAAACGGGCACTATGGCCCACTGAGTCCACACCGACCATCGATCGCCCATTCACACTAGTTCTATGTTATCCCACTTTCTCATGCATACACCAGAGGCAATCAACAAACCTATACATCTTCGGGATGTGGGAGGAAAGCAGAACATCCAGATGAGTTCCATGTGGTCACAGGGAGAACGTGCAAACTCCACACAGACTGCACCCAAGGTCAGGATCGAATCCAGGTCCCTAGTGTTGTGAGGGAGGGGTCCCTGGTGCTGTGAGGGAGCAACTCTACCAACTGTGCCATTAATTGATTGATTTATTGAGTGATTGATTGATTGATTGATCGATCAATCAATTCTCCAACACTTTGTGCTTTGATTCAACCCTAAGTGCTTTCATTTTAAATGTGTAGGAAGGAACTGCAGATGCTGGTTTAAACCAAAGATGGACACAAAAAGCTGGAGTAACACAGCAGGACAGGCAGCATCTCTGGAGAGAAGGAATTGGTGACCCTTCTTCAGACGGCGTTGACCCGAAACGTCACCCATTCCTTCTCTCCAGAGATGCCGCCTGTCCCGTTGAGTTACTCCAGCTTTTTGTGTCTATCTTTGCTTTCATTTTAACGACTGATCTGTTGTGTAGAATTTTCTCAAAGGAAGAATATTGAGAGTACTTCAACTTTTGGACTCAAAATGATTTTTAAAATATAGTTTCTACAAAGCATTACAAGGTGCCCAGTACTATACTCTATTCATGCATTCACCTGTCCATTATTAAACAATGCAGTTTGAAAAATTGTGCAAGAAGAGGGTTCAACATAGATGCGTCGGTGACAGCTGAAGATAGATGATGTTTGTGCTCCTTGAAACCTGGTTACTGGAAATATTAAAAGGACATCAATTGAATTATTTCCTTCAATTAATCAAAGTATAAGTCGATATTCAATTAACAACATAATCAGCCATTTATGACCCAACTTCAGGAACAGAAAGGTACAGATTGGTAATGAAATCCAATCTAAATGGATCCTATTTACTTTAAATCCCAAAGCCCTTGCAGCATTTCAAATAGGTCCATTTTTAAAACCACAAATGAAATGCATTGTGTCTGGAATTATGATATGTGGAGTCTAATATTTAGTCATCCGACTGTGAAAAAAACATGCAATTATTGTAACAGATGATCAATATAAGCAAGGATGGACATTATGCTATACCTGTACTTTATGCTTTCATATAGATTCCAAGATTTTATCATCAGAAATTATCAACTTGAAATGTCTACTTGTTTTTTATTTTCGCCATATCTGCCTGACTGCTTAATAAAGAAGATGCTAATGTTTCCTTATAAGACTGGAATCAGAGAAGTGTGTGTGTGTGTGTGTGTGTGTGTGTGTGTGTGTGTGTGTGTGTGTGTGTGTGTGTGCGTGCGTGTGTGTGTGTGTGTGTGTGTGTGTGTGTGTGTGTGTGTGTGTGTGTGTGTGTGTGTGTGTGTGTGTGTGAGTGCACGTGTGTGTGTGTGTGTGTGTGAGTGCACGTGTGTGAGTGTGTGTGTCTGTGAGTGTGAGTGTGTGAGTGCACGTGTGTGAGTGTGTGAGTGTGTGTGTCTGTGAGTGTGAGTGTGTGAGTGTGTGAGTGTGAGTGTGTGAGTGTGTGTGTCTGTGAGTGTGAGTGTATGAGTGCACGTGTGTGAGTGTGTGTGTGTGTGTGTGTGTCTGTGAGTGTGTAAGACCCGCTCATTTCGTGACTTCCGCTTAGTGGACAGGTCGTGCTGATTGCGTAATTTCCGGTGAGTGCAGAGGTCATGCTGATTGCGGAAGTGCTGCTGACTGTGTGTGAGTGTGAGTGTGAGTGTGTGCGCATATACAAGGGAGAGCTCAAATACAAAGTGTTGGAGTAACTCGGTATCCGGGGAAGGAATGGATAGGCAATGGTTTGGGTTGTGGCCTTTCTTCAGTTTGAAGATGATTCCAACCCTAAACATCACCTGTCCATTCCCTCCACATATACTACCTGACCCATTGAGTTCCTCAATGACTTTGTATTTCGACCAAGATTCCAGCCCCTTCAGTTCCTTGTGTCTGTCTACAAGTGAGAGATGACAGAGGATTTTAAGAAAGCACGTATTATTGTTTTAAATGGATCATCTATTCTTCAATGTCAATTAAAATATTTGTGGTTTATCACATTATCCTAAAACCTAATTCACTTCCCGAAAGGTTATTTTAATATTGTGATGCCCGAAATTGTTTGATCATTGCTGTATCCACAGATGATGAGCATCCTGTAAATCAGTTATCCCTGAACACTAACACGCTGATTTGCTAATCGAAGTAAAAAACAAAGCAATTAGCAAACTGCAGCGAATAAGCATACTGGAACATCAAGTTAAATCAGAAAATTTAGTAATTAGTTTAAAGTAGAAATAAATCCAAATCCACTTGAACTGTGTAAAAAGTTACATCCTGAACCGTTTATATAAAATTATGGGAGCTATAGTTCGAGTAGACAGTGAGAACATTAATCCCAGGATGGAAGTTCAAGGACAAGAGGGCATAGCTGTAAGGTGAGAGGGGCAAAGTTTAAAGATGTTAAGAGCAAGTTTGTTTCCACAGAGGGTGGTGGATGTATGGAACAAGATGGCAGAGGTGGTGATTGAGGCAGATGAGGATGGTGGCATTTATGAGGCTTTTAGATTGACTCATGGTTATGCAAGGAATGGAGGGATAGGGATCATGTGCAGGCAGAGGAGATCAGTTTATCTTGGTATTATGCTTGGCACTGACATTGTGGGCTGAAGGGCCTGTTCCCATGCTGTATTGTTCTATGTTCTATTTCACAGAATCTTTAGCCAACAGTATTTGCTACCAAAACACCTTCGGAGACATTAGCACAGATGAAGAGAAGCTTGGTCAGAGATGGGCTTTAAAGAGCAATTTAATAGAAGAGGTAGCCGTGGAAAGGGAGAGAGGTGGAAAGACAGAAATGTTTAGGGAAGAGGAATGGCTAACTGATTGGAACCGGGCTGCTCTCATTTATAAGTCCATATGTGATAGCAGAATTAGGCCATTTGGCCCACCAAGTCTACTCCGTCATTCAATCATGGCTGATCTATCTTTCCCTCTTAACCCCATTCTCTTGCCTTCTCACCATAACCCCTGACAACCGTGCTGGAAAGATGGAAAGATTGACCTTGTGGATCCCAACACAGGTTGCAGAGCAGGGCAATGGGGAGCAGAGAGGCAGGCGAGGCAGTGGGACCACACACAACAAAACTAACTATTGTTGTACCTCAACACACCCGACACCACCTGCTCTTCCACAAGCTGCAATTGCTTGTCTTTTCTTTAGAAAATACCACCTTTCAATTACACATTTGTTGTTACTGAATTTGAACTTCTGGAACGTATTAATTTTATCATCTCAATAACCCTGTGAAACTTTGGTCATTGGAATTAATATTGATCATTCCACCAATTTTAGATTTGTCGGCAAAAGTATCTCTTACTCCATCTCTATATAAAAATCAGTGTTAAGATCAGAACTCAATGAAGTACTACCAGCCACTTGTATAATTCTCTTAACGCCAACTGTTCCCCCCAAAAAAAACGCATAGAATCCTTCCAATGCCATATTGACTTAAATATTTTGCCTCTTGTATGCCCGTGGCTTTAGGAAATCATGTGAACTCCATTTGCGATATCGGCCACTCCTCAAAAACTCCATCCGTTTTGTCAATATTATTTGCAATCCATCTTGGTTGCCTTTTAGTGTCTTTTCATCAAGACCTATAATAATAATTTTAGCTTCCATCAAAAGTTCCTGAACAATTATCAAACTAACCAATCTATAACTTTCCTAGGTAGCAGTTGCTTTCTTTTTCTTGTAAATCATCATTATGCAGGGTACCTTTCCAAAGCTAAGCTCATATCCAATCTCAAAACGACAATGAAATATAATTAATTTCTCTGCCATGTTCAGGATCAATAAATCACCTCACCAGACCTGGAAAATCCGTTTTCATTTAGTTTAATTTATAGAGCAAATTTAGTTTAATTTGCTCTATATTTAATGCTTCGTTGCATTTAACCTATTACTTCCCAATTTGTCCATTTGGTTAATTCATAATTCTCTTGCATTTTATATACATTCCTTCTTTCCAGCACACATCCCATTGTCCCTGGAATCAATACAATACAATACAAATTTATTGTCATTTGAACCTCAAAAGAAGTTCAAACGAAATTTGGTTTCTGCAGTCATACAACAAGAAAAGAACCGACACACAACCAACACAATTTACACAAACATCCACCACAGTGAATCTCCTTCTCACTGTGATGGAAGGCAAAGTCTTGTCTCTCCCCTGTCTTCCATTCGTCTCCCGATGTTAAAGCCCTCAGCGGGCGATGGCAAGTCCCGTGGCCGTTAAGGCCACGCTGGGAGAGGCAAGGCCCCGCTCCGGGTCACAATGCTGGAGCCCTCGGCGGACGATGGCAAGCCCCGCCGCGACTGTTAAAGCCGCGCCGGTCGATGCAAGGCCCCGCTCCAGGTCACCCTCAACCCCACAACTCGGGCGGGAGAAGTTGCCATTGTGCGAGTTCCGAAAACATCAACATCAATGCCCTCATAAAATGTGATCCATATTCCTTTCTCATCCTCCTTTGACATTTCTCGCCTAGTCTTCCTTTAGAGATTTGTGACACCTGGATTCAAAAGCATCTATGGTTATAGTACATGGTCATCAGTTTGAGGATTAGGCATATTCATAATGAATGGTAAAGGTTCAAAAGCTGAAAGGGTCTCTCTTCTAGTTACTACTTTTCTCTGCTCTTCCATGTTTACTTCTTGTCACAGGGCCAGACAAGCTAACTTCCCAACTGCTGTCTTTCTTCTTTAAACTTTAATCTCCCCCATATGTCTACTATCCCAATATAGTATAGTTGGGACTATAAAAGACAGTTGAAAGGAATGATGTGTGAGCAGAGGGCAGGTGCCATAGACCTGCACGGGAAGGTAGATGCTCCCACCCCCATGAGTCTCGGGCAGATCGGGGCTCATCAGCCTGGGAAGGCAGTCCATCTAGGTGAGGGAACACTCTGATGTAAAACCTCCACTGCCTTGTGGCCATATCCAGTCATGGAAAATGCTCCTGGAGTAAACCTCAAGAAAATCTGGAGCCCCTAAGGCAGTTTGTCGTTGTCTACAACCTCGCTCTGGCAGCTCCTGCGACGGCGCAGGTGCCAAACTGTAATGGCCCTGCTGTTCTTTTGGATGGATCAGCGACGTGGAGAATGGGACGTGCTACATGGGCAACATCCTGTCCTCCATATGACATCGACCAGGCTTGCATCCGACCACACATCACCTGCAAACTAGGATGCATCACCCATGGTCAGTCATGACCGAAGGGGGCCTACTGCCTACTGTGGCATTGTTCGAGCCTGAAGCAAGTTCTTCTCTCTCCAGCGCACCACTTCCTGCTTTGTTAAACCACTGTCAACCAATGAGTGCACAGTGGCGCAGTGGACGAGTTGCTGCCTTACAGCACCAGAGACCCAGGTTTGATCCTGACTATGGGTGCTGTTCGTATGTTATCCCTGTGACTGCCTGTGTTTTCTCTGGGTGCTCCGGTTTCCTCCCACACTCCAAAGGCGTGCAGATCTATAGGTTAATTGGCTTTGGTAAAATTATAAATTGCCCATAGTATGTAGGATTGTAGTAGTGTACAGGGATCGCTGGTCGGCGCAGGCTCGGTGGGGCTGTTTCCATGCTGTATGCCCAAAGTAAATCTAAAGTAATTTAGCATTTCTGTCACGGGCAGAAGTAGGTAGCAATGTTACAAAATTTTGAGATTTAAAAAATCAAGTCTGTAATTTATCCCATCAGATAAAGCATAAAAAGAAGTTAAATTTGACACCTAATTCACTTTCATATCTCAAGTATTTAAAAAGTTATGGCCATTTTCATGCTCGGAAATTAGCATCTTGTTCCCTATTGAATTTCTATGGACATAACAAAAAAGCTGTGATCGAGGACAGTCAAAAGCCCATAACATTCTTAAAAATTAAGAGAACTGAATGAAATTTTCAGTTATCGTAGATTGAACTATACTGAAACAAACATAAAATAATCTAACTTGGATGACCTGAAATTAAAGCATATAATTAGTTAGTTACCCAAGTGTAGCAAATTTCAAACTTCAATTACTAGATCTAAACATCTATCCATTTCTTAATAAATGATTAATGTTTTTAAATAGCCCAAGTGTCCAAATAATATTCATAAATAATTCACAATAAAACATAATTTTAAAATCTCATTTACATCAATTTATAGGCCAAATGGAAGGAATTTAGTGTTCAATTGCTGTAAATTAAAGTCCATTTTAAATCAGCTTTCTAGTTGGTTCCTGTGAACGCGCTGGTTTAGAACGTTCACATTGCAGTGGATTTGTGCCCTCAAATGCCCAGAAAAATACTGCGGGATATAAAGAGCCGAAAATGAGCTACTCGCTATAGAAAACTTTATATACAGGGTTCTTAAGAAGCCCCATTTAATGTAAAAATAAGGTACATACCTTTAATTGTTTGCTTTATATAACCCTGGGGCTGCGAGAGGTCGCGCGTTTAGAGAGTGATTTTTAAACTACTATAACTGTTATACAAGGCCATAAAAACTAATAATACCTTTTGCGACGGGGTCTTTCAGCGATTTTTCGTTAATGATTTACTAGGCTGAACATTTTCGATTGCAACAGCCTAGTAAAAATCGCGTTTTAAACCCGCCCCCTCTAAACAGCGCCAAAATCACGCACACGGGCTGGGACAGATTCTCAACGACGATTCAGGTAGGCTTTGCAACATACCTAAAGTAGGTGTCAATATTTGCTCCACAAACCTCAGTTCCCAGCAGATTCCTCCTCTAGTCTTCCTCAGTGTCTAAAGTAATAATCCGATGGCATGAGTTGAAATCACACCCAGAGAGTTAGGAAAGTTAAAATTACTTTAACAAGCTGACATTTATTTTTAAAACTATTGGGTGGTGACTATGAAACTGTGTCTATTAAAAAATTCCATCAGATTTACTCACGCCGTCTCAAGAATATCTATTATTACTTTAACTTATGAAAGTTATACCCTTTACTTTGTATAGTGTATTATGATTTGGTGTGTGTAGTACTGTACATCCCCTGCTTCGTGTAAGAACAGCTCCAAATGGTTAAGGATAGTAGAGCAAAATGTGACATGGTTCAAGAAGGTGAGATGATCCTTAACTGAAATTGTTACTCATTTCTATAGGGATTGAGGATAATCATTAAATAATGGTTTCAATCTCATGGTCACAGTTTGTGAATGAAAAATAGAAAAGCTGAACTGTAAGATCTCGAGCTCAAATAATCTCAGTTGGTGATACATTCTGCAAGGTGTAAATTGGAACTAAAGTCTGCCATTCAAAACTTCAATTTCCTGCAGAAAACATATTAATGTCCCTTCCTGTGCTGCCATTCTTAAGTGAAAACTTATATCTACTGCAGTGTCGGGAAGATTACTTCACTCCACCTTTCATCTCTTGTCAAATTCCAAGACGTACGTGTTCGTTCTATTCTGTCTCCAACCCACGTCAATGCTCTTCAGCATTCCCACAGACCTTAACACAGAATGGCCATTGATCAAGTGGGTGGGTCTGAACAGAGGTTGGGAACAAGAAGTAGCCCCTTTCTATTGAGGAAGAATGGTGTTGCCAAATTTTAGGTCTTTGGCTAAATCTTAAGTTCATAAATTCGTAAATTCCAGGGGCAGAATTAGGCCATTCAGCCTATCAAGTCTACTCCGTCATTCAATCTTGGCTGATCTATCCTTCCCTCTCAACCCCATTCTCCTGCCTTCTCTCCTCAATCCTTAATCAACTGTAAGAGATGAGATGCAATGGAAAGAATCGGAGATACCAAAAAGGAATTAAGCCACAGATTCAAACTAAATTGCAAAGTGATAAATACTGCTAATACCACCAATTAGGCAGCTGAATCATTCTCACTCATAGTTCAATATTTGGTATGATCTCCACAACAAGGTGATTTTTCAGAGATCAATAGTAACTCATTAAAGGCTGCCATTTATAAATTACTTAAACTGGGTAGAAAGGCAACATTTACAGTCAGGGCTTACCTTTGTGATTCGACGGAAGCAGAACAGGACTAACACTGTGAAACAATTGATGAGTGATTAATGATTGGGACTGAGGGAGAGTTCTGACATTCTGTATAATGACATTTGTGATAACTGTTTAAATTACTTTTCAATTATTGTCTTCCAGGTACAGCACCTAAATGGACAATGCTAAGCACACTGAATATTATCTGGCACATAAACCTCAAGGGACGACAGTCATTATCTTTTCAATAGTGCACAGAGGAAAGTACACAACATAGATAACATTAATAATGCATCTTAAAGTGTTTTTAAAACGTTTTAAAATATATGATGGAACAAGCTCATTAGGAATCGAATGTATGACAGTACTAATGTTGGAAATAATTTTTGGTACATTGACATTTAAGACGCACTGACGTCTCACACCATTTAACAAGTGTTGTCTCACAAGTATCTAGGTGAACACTTGAATAGACATGGCATGATAGGCTATGGGCCGATATCTGTAAATGGGATTAGTATAGATGAGTACTCGAAGTGAACTAAAACATTTATCTTACGGCAGTGACTAGTACAATAACATATCTAAAAATTAGACCACACTTTACATTTTGTTCCAACCAATACATTAACTCTTATTTATACTACAACGAGAAACCAGATACAGCCAATAAATGCAATGATTCCCACTCCACCCTCTTCACAATTGTTTTCATTAAAATTTACAAATCCACTCAATCCCTATGGACTTGATGTTTTCAAGAGAGAGTTAGATTTAATTCTTAGGGCTAAAGGAATCAAGGGATATAGGGGGGAAAGCAGGAGCGGGGTACTGATTTTAGATGATCAGCCATGATCACATTGAATGCAGTAGGCAAAGGACATAATAGAATCTATTTTGAAAAATAATCTCCTGTTTAGTAGAGATTCAGTTACCACGTTGCTGCTAGCATTAATTCTCTCTTTCAAGTTGGAAAGAGCACAAAAAAGATTTAAGATGATCTTGCCAGGACTTGAGGGTCTAAGCTCTAGGGAGAGGTTCAGCAGGCCGGGACTTTATTCCTTGGGGCGCAGAAGGCTGAGGGGTGATCTTATAGAGGTGTATAAAATCATGAGGAAGAGATAGGATGAATACTCAGAGTATTTTACCCAGGTTTGTGGAATCAAGAATCAGAGGTTTAAGGAGAGAGAGGAATGATTTAACAGGAAGCGGAGGGGTAACTTTTTCACACGGAGGGTGGTGGATATATGGATTGAGTTGCCGGACGGGGTAGTTGAGGCAGGTATTTTAACAGATACTAGACTAAGTGGATCTCATGTTTACACGGGAGGGTTGGTCCCCCAACGCAATATTCCACCTCTCCACCAATTCCAATATTGGTGGCCTGTGACAGGGGGGGGGGGGCATTCTTGAGCGCTACTATGGGTGTTGTGGGCCGAAGGGACTGATTTCCAGAGGGTTATTATGGACATTGTGGGCTGAATGGGTTTTTGGGCTGGCAGCTAAGTCACTCATGCCCGGTGGGTTGACAGCTCAGTCACTCAGGGCTGGTGGGCTGGCAGCTCAGTTACTCAGGGCTGGTGGGCTGGCAGCTCAGTTACTCAGGGCTGGTAGCTCAGTCACTCAGGGCTGGTGGGCTGACAGCTCAGTCACTCAGGGTTGGTGGGCTGGGTTGGTGGGCCAACAGTTCACTCACGGCTATTCCTTGAAATTCAATTTCAAGCTAAGTGCAGGCCACCAGGCTCAATTTCATAGTATTTCAGGCAGAGTGCAGGCCACCAAACTCAATTTCACAGCATTTCAGGCTGAGTGCAGGCCATCAAATTGCCAAACAACCCATTGCATTGTCATTAAGGGCTAACAAATCATTTATGGCAAGTACATTGCAGGCTCACAGTTCAGTTGATTCACAATTAGAATTACAGTTTTGGACTCCCACACGATCTTCCAGAGTGACTGACTCACGTCCAGGCATCCGGGGTTTTATAGTCCTGCCCCCCCCCCCCCCCACCCCCGGGAAGGGGTTTTACCTTCATCCTTGTGATTGACAGGCTAGAGGACTACTCAGCTGACTTCCAGATTTTTTAAGCATTCCTAACGTTTTTATTTTTCATCAATCGGAACTGTGAGTAAGGTGGTCAAAACTCACAGCGATATATTTCGTATCGTTTTTTCTATAATCAATATACAGCGCAGACAGGAAGTGGTCAAGATGAGGCTTTTAGTTATATAAATTTAGACAGGTACGTCGACAGGAAAGGTTTAGAGGGATATGGGCCAAACATGGACCTACCAGGGTAGTACATTCAAAAATCATACACACCTTTCCTGTGGTTCATGGCTTCTCAGACATCTATCCCCCTTTGATGTTTCGTTCTCCCACCTTACACTTCCATATCTCTGTATCTCCCTCTCCCCTGACATAGACTGAAGAAGGGTCTCGACCAAAACCTCACCCATTCCTTCTATTAAGAGATGCTGCCTGGCCCGCTGAGTTACTGCAGCATTTTGTGTCTATCTGTTATCATCTTTATTTTGCTAATTCCTCGGAAGAATTAAACAATTTTGAACATGCTCTCAAAGCATTTAGATTCCGCACCTAATTTCATTTTCCAATAATTTAGCTAGCCACATATAACCATTTCAGTAAAACTTTGGAAAATGGATTGAAGATTTGTTTTCACACGATTATGTGAAACAAATGGAAGCTCCGTGTTGATATCAGTCTGGAACACTAAAGTTAATTTGCTTTTTGGTATCACTTTTGAATGTTCCCATTGCGTTATTGCCAAAATAATCAATTCTAAAGCCATTCGACAAAGCAGCTCCGGAATGATTTGCAATTCCTGCATCTAATTTTATTGGCAAATGTCATCTTATTAGAAAGGTACTCAAGGCAACATTGAAGCATGAATAATATGCAGAAAGCAGAAAATGACAGCGATGAACCATCAAAGCAACTGTTCAGATGGTGGAACACAAATATATCATCCCTCATTAGCAGCTCAGTATGGAGCTGTCTTGGTATGGACCTCAGTCTTGGGTTTTCTTGAGCATTCCCGACGCAACAATTCATCCATAGCCTGAGTTTTTAAATAAATCCAAGTCTGACATATACATACACTAACAGAGGACGGAACTGTCATTCGCAAATACATATTCAAACATTGTGGATGTTTGTGATTGTGGTACTGATTGTGGATGATCAGCCATGATCACATTGAATGGTGGTGCTGGCTCGAAGGGCCAAATGGCCTACTCCTGCACCTATTGTCTATTGTCTGTTGTCATTTACAAATAAAATTATAATCAACTCTCCCCACGAATTGACAGTACGTTTGCACAGTTTCCTGGCATAATTGATAAATTAATTCCTCTCAGCACACAAAAATGTTTGACAAGCTGCACTGCACAACTTAGAACTGAAAGCAAGAAAACAGGGACCTTTATCCAGCGGTGACTTTCATAATCAAATCTTGAATTAAACAATTCCTTTTAAATAGCATTAGCATTTTGGAAAGCTTGAAATTACATTAGACTACTTTTGAAGTCCAGTAGTCATTACTAAGATGTCAAAACAAATTACTGAAATTAATGATCAAGAATTAAGTGTCAACCCATTAGCACAATTATATCAAGTCAAATAATTTATAACATTTTGACGCATAAAATAATTGTTTAGCAACAGGAACAGTATAAGTTCTATAAAATAAAATAAGTATGTCTCATTATGATTTTCCAAAGATTTGACTGATTATTCCATTATATTGATAACAACATTCCAGTTACTTTATTAGGCACAATATCTTATTGTGATGTAAAAGTATTCCTTGAGAGAATTACTGCATCTAGCCTGAGCAGTGAAGTTTCACCCTTTTAAACAACTGTTTACATCACCTACTTTAAGGTGAGAAGAGCAAACTTTAAAGGAGACTAGACTAAGTGGGTCCCGTCAGGTCCCATGTTCTCACGGGAGGGCTGGTCTCCCAATGCAATATTCCAGCTCGCCACCAATTCCAATATTGGTGGCCAATGGGATGGGGGGGGGGGGGGGGGGGGGGGGGGGGGCCTTTCTAGAGCGCTAACTAACATGGGTGTTGTGGGTCAAAGGAACTGGTTTCCAGAGGGCTAGTATGGACATTGTGGGCCAAATGGATTCTTGGGCTGGCAGCTCAGTCACTCAAGCCTGGTGGGATGGCAACTCAGTCACTCAGGGCTGGTGGCAGGCTGCTCAGACACTTAGGGCTGGTGGGCTGGCAGCTCAGTCACTCAGGGCTGGTGATCTGGCAGCTCAGCCACTCAGGGCTGGTGGCAGGCTGCTCAGACACTTAGGGCTGGTGGGCTGGCAGCTCAGTCACTCAGGGCTGGTGGGCTGGCAGCTCAGTCACTCAGGGCTGGTGGGCTGGCAGCTCAGCCACTCAGGGCTGGTAGGCTGCCAGATCAGTCACTCAGGGCTGATGGGCTGGCAGTTCACTCACGGCTATTCCTTGAAATTCCATTTCAAGCAGAGTGCAGGCCACCAGACTCAATTTCATAGCTTTTCATGCAGAGAGCAGGGCACCAAACTCAATTTAGTAGCATTTGAAGCAATGTGCAGGCCACAAAACTCAATTTTGTAGCATTTCAAGCAGAGTGCAGGCCACCAAACTCAATCCCATAGCATTTCAGGCAGAATGCAGGCCACCAAACTCAATGCTGTAGCATTTAAGGCAGAGTGCAGGGCACCGAACTCAATCTCGTAGCATTTCAGGCCGAGTGCAGGCAAACAAACTCAATTTCATAGCATTTTGGGCAGAGTGCATGCCACCAAATTGCCAAACAACTCATTGCATTGTCATTAAGGCTAACAAATCATTTATTGCAATACTTTGCTGAACATTTCAGCTGATTCACAGCTTAGAATCAGAATTGTGGACTCTCCCTCACGATCTTCCAGAGTGACTGACTCACGTCCAGGCATCCGCGGTTTTATAGTCCTGCCACAACCCCCCGGAAGGGGCGTTACCTTCATCGTGGTCATTGACGGGCGAGAGGACCAATCAGCAGAACTCGAGATTTTTTAAACACTCATAGCTTTTTTATTTTTCATCGATCGGAAAAATCCTCGGGGCTGCCTCAGCGGAGGAGGACTGTGAGTAAAATGGCCAAAAATCACAACGATATATGGTAGTGTTTTTCTAAAATCAATGTACAGCGCAGACAGCAAGTAATCAAGATGAGACTTTTAGTTGTATAGATGTTCTCGGCTAGTTATGCTTTACACAGAGGGTGGTGAGTGCCCGGAACACATTGCTGGGGGTGGTGATGGAGTCAGATACGATAGTGGCATTTAAGAGACTATTGGAAAGATACATGGATATGTAGGGAATGGAGGGATATAGATTCTGTGTAGGCAGGTAAGAGTTGATCATGGCATTAAGTTCGACAGAGATATTGTGGGCCAAACAGCCAGTTCCTGTGCTGTAATGTTCTATGTTCTATGTTCTATTTTTTTTCCTAGCTACTCTTTTCTCCCTTGTATTTAAATGGGATGGGATTTCTGCATCAGGTACGATGGCAGAATAAGGAGTCGATGGTTATTTCTTCTGGTCGTGAGATTGATTGTAAAAGATTCTCCAGGGAGATATTTCATCCTATAATGAATTCCCGTGCAAAGCTTTGCTGAGAATACACATAACTGTTCTATTAATGCAAGACATAATTTAATTCAATTCAAATTATTACATAGACTATATTATTCAAAAACGAGGTTGAATAAATTTTATCCAAACGTCTCTCCCAGATGCGATAAATGTTTGTTTCAAAACGCTAATATAACACACTCATTTGTTGGATGTACAAAGTTGAATAAATTTTGGAGTGATATATTTGATATATTTACAAAGATTTTCAAGTCAAGAATAGAACCCAAAACGGAATGGGTTACATTTGGAATAATAGGAGAAGATACCAATTTAAATAAAGATCAAAATGTTTTTTTTAATTATGGGTTAATAATTGGAAAGAAATTGATACTTAAATTTTGGAAAAATACAACCACACCAACTGTTAAAATGTGGATTAGGAATATGATGGACATAGCACGCCTTGAAGAAATGAGACTCCGACTAATAGATAAATATGACCAATTCTTAAAGAGTTGGTCTCCTTTCATCGACTTTTTGGAATCATGTGATGCAGCGGTGCCGTAAGGATTGCTGATTTCAGTTCATGACGCGGATAGAGTTACATCTCTGAATACAGATTTGAAAAATTCTCTTTTAAGGGGCCTTCTCTTCTATTTCTACTTTCCACTTTCTCTCTTCCTTTTTTTATTTTTTATATACACACTTTATTTATATATATTTATATATATTTTTTTTTTATATACACACGTTTTTCTACTCTCTACCATCTATTTTTCCACTTTTTCCCCTTTCTATTGTTTTCTTTTTCTTGTTCTGCTTACTTCCTTCTTATAACATAAAACTAGAGGTTGTACATAGAATGGATTACGGTATTACATAGTTGGCACCTAAAATTAGGTGCCACTGTACTGTTTTGTGCTGTATTAACTTCTAATAAAATAAACAAACAAAAAAATAAAAAAAGCTTTGCTGAGAAATATTTGAAGGTAGTTTTATCTTTCAAAATAAAGAGAATATGCGTTTTTTTTTTTTAATTTAAATCAGATGTCTTTGCATGCAGAGAGAATGCAGGGAAAAATATGAAGTGCTGGAAGAACTCAGTGGGTCAGGCTGTATCTGTGGAAGAAATGGGCAGGCGATGTTTCATGTTGAGACCCTTCTTCAGACCATGAGATTGAGCAAGGGTCTCGGCCAGAGACAACATATGTCCATTCCCTCTACAGGTGGTGTCTGACCTGCTGAGATCCTCCAGCGTCTATTGTTTTCTATGAAAATACAGCATATGTAGTTCCTTGAATCTCCAGAGTGCAGGGAAGCTGGATTCAATTTAAATGGCCCAGCATAAACCACATTACACATATAGTTGCCTTTTACAAAGTAAAGGCTGATGGATTGATGCTTCAGGAGTATCAGTGGGTAACACTGAGAGCACAATGATCCTTCAGAAGCCTCAGATGATAACACTGACAAAACAATCATCCTTACGGATTTTCAGGATGGTTAATTCTGCAGTAAATTATCTGGCCAACTCCACTGCCTTTAACGTTCTCGAACCAAACCCTTGAGGTGGAAAATGCTAATTTGTGCTCCCTAATCATGTCACAAGAAAGAAGTATTTCAACCATTGCTTGTGGCAGAACAGTAATGGCAGATACATTATTTCTAAGTATGAAATCAATACCTCGAGAGCCCAGTCAAATCATAAGTGCCACTTGCTTCATACCGATAATGATTTCTCCATTTCTCTCCCCACCACAAGCTATTGACCGCCATTACCTGTTCCTTCGTCCATCGGAAGAAAGATTCTCGGAGGAAAGTACTTTTAGTGGACAGGTTTTTAAACAGACTTCTAAAAGGGGTTCATGCTAACAGGATAAATGTGTTAAAAGCACAACCATTTTGTGTTTTCCAAGTTTAGGATGACTTCTACCTTGTTAAATGAGTGAATTCTCCCCGATATCACCAAATCAACAAGCACATTTTTCATCTGCTGCAAACCAATGTTAATATTGTGTTAATGCAGATATCCTTGACAGCTTTACAGAGATAATGGATTTTTGATACAGGGATAAATAAGAAGGAAAGAGAGAGAAGGTAAGGAGAAGGGAGACAAGAGTAATGAGCCAAATAAATAAAACTGTTTTTTTCAAAATACAATGTTGCCCCATTTCCACAGCATGAAGCACCAATTAATTCCTTTTAAAATACACAAAATATTGCAGCTAATTTGGGCTCAGTCATTTCACACAAGCACCGGTTTTGAAATGACCTAACTGATGATTATGAAATGCAAAATATCAAACAGTACAGCACAGCGACAGACCCTTCAGCCCACAATGTCTAAGCTGAACATGATGCGAAAATAATCTAATCTCCTCTGACAGCTTAAAAACTTTAGGCGCGTCATGGCAGCACAACAGTAGAGTTGCTGCTTTATGGCGCCAGAGACCCAGGTTTGATCCTGACAACGAATGCTGTCTGTATGACGTTTGTGCATTCTCCACGTGACCATGTGGGTTTTTCCCAAGTGCACCGGTTACCTCACACACTCCAAAGACGTACAGGTTTATAGGTTAATTGGCTTTGGTAAAAATTGTAAATTGGCCCTCGTGTGTTGGATAGTGCTAGTGTACATAGAAACATAGAAACATAGAAATTAGGTGCAGGAGTAGGCCATTCGGCCCTTCGAGCCTGCACCGCCATTCAATATGATCATGGCTGATCATCCAACTCAGTATCCCGTACCTGCCTTCTCTCCATACCCCCTGATCCCCTTAGCCACAAGGGCCCCATCTAACTCCCTCTTAAATATAGCCAATGAACTGGCCTCAACTACCCTCTGTGGCAGAGAGTTCCAGAGATTCACAACTCTCTGTGAAAAAAGTTCTTCTCATCTCGGTTTTAAAGGATTTCCCCCTTATCCTTAAGCTGTGACCCCTTGTCCTGGACTTCCCTAACATCGGGAACAATCTTCCTGCATCTAGCCTGTCCAACCCCTTAAGAATTTTGTACGTTTCTATAAGATCCCCTCTCAATCTCCTAAATTCTAGAGAGTATAAACCAAGTCTATCCAGTCTTTCTTCATAAGACAGTCCTGACATCCCAGGAATCAGTCTGGTGAACCGTCTCTGCACTCCCTCTATGGCAATAATGTCCTTCCTCAGATTTGGAGACCAAAACTGTACGCAATACTCCAGGTGTGGTCTCACCAAGACCCTGTACAACTGCAGTAGAGAACCTCCCTGCTCCTATACTCAAATCCTTTTGCAATGAAAGCTAACATACCATTCGCTTTCTTTACTGCCTGCTGCACCTGCATGCCTACCTTCAATGACTGGTGTACCATGACACCCAGGTCTCGCTGCATCTCCCCCTTTCCCAATCGGCCACCATTTAGATAATAGTCTGCTTTCCCGTTTTTGCCACCAAAATGGATAACCTCACATTTATCCACATTATACTGCATCTGCCAAACATTTTCCCACTCACCCAGCCTATCCAAGTCACCTTGCAGTCTCCTAGCATCCTCCTCACAGCTAACACTGCCCCCAGCTTAGTGTCATCCGCAAACTTGGAGATATTGCCTTCAATTCCCTCATCCAGATCATTAATATATATTGTAAATAGATGGGGTCCCAGCACTGAGCCTTGCGGTACCCCACTAGTCACTGCCTGCCATTGTGAAAAGGACCCGTTTACTCCTACTCTTTGCTTCCTGTTTGCCAGCCAGTTCTCTATCCACATCAATACTGAACCCCCAATGCCGTTTGCTTTAAGTTTGTATACTAATCTCCTATGTAGGACCTTGTCGAAAGCCTTCTGGAAGTCCAGATACACCACATCCACTGGTTCTCCCCTATCCACTAGTTACATCCTCGAAAAATTCTATAAGATTCGTCAGACATGATTTACCTTTCGTAAATCCATGCTGACTTTGTCCAATGATTTCACCACTTTCAAATGTGCTGCTATCCCACCTTTAATAACTGACTCTAGCAGTTTCCCCACTACCGATGTTAGACTAACTGGTCTGTAATTCCCCATTTTCTCTCTCCCTCCCTTCTTAAAAAGTGGGGTTACGTTTGCTACCCGCCAATCTTCAGGAACTACTCCAGAATCTAAAGAGTTTTGAAAGATTATTACTAATGCATCCACTATTTCTGGAGCTACTTCCTTAAGTACTCTGGGATGCAGCCTATCTGGCCCTGGGGATTTATCGGCCTTTAATCCATTCAATTTACCCAACACCACTTCCCGGCTAACCTGGATTTCACTCAATTCCTCCAACTCCTTTGACCCGCGGTCCCCTGCTATTTCCAGCAAATTATTTATGTCTTCCTTAGTGAAGACGGAACCAAAGTAGTTATTCAATTGGTCCGCCATATCCTTGTTCCCCATGATCAACTCACCTGTTTCTGACTGGAAGGGACCTACATTTGTTTTAACTAATCTCTTTCTTTTCACATATCTATAAAAACTTTTGCAGTCAGTTTTTATGTTCCCTGCCAGTTTTCTTTCATAATCGGAGATTGCTGGTCTGTGTGGACTCGGTGAGCCAAAGAGCCTGGTTCCATACTGTGTCTTTAAACTACGCTAAACTAAACTAAGTTCTAACCTCTTCTTTAAACTTTGCCCCTCTCACTTTTAAGCTGTGCCCTCTAATATTTAACGTTTCCAACCAAGGAAAAAGGCTCTGATATTGTTCAATCATTTATGAAAAATTTACCTGGGATCTTTTATTTCCACTTAGTTAGAAGGCAAGATCTCAGTTTAAAGTCTCATCTGAATAGCAGTAACTCCAGCGTTCCAGCAATCTCTTGCTATTGCATTTTAATGTTAGCCTGGTTTGTATTCAATGCATCGGAATGGCATTTGATGTTTGTACCAAAGCCACAAAATCAACTGTGATAAAGTATCATTAATCGCATTTGCCCGAGTGGTATATTAACACTCAAAGAGCTCTGCTAAACTGAGCTGTCTGTTCTAATCTAGGCATTTGCACTTACATTTTACATCTCAATGCTTATCAAAGTTAAAACAGTCACATCAGACTAGACATCAGGCCATTAATTACCTCGCCTAAATTATTGTAAAACATATGTTAAATTTTCACAATCAAGTACAGTCCTGATCTGTTACACTTTACATTTGTTTGTTTTTTACTTTCTGGAATTTTCATAAGAAGATGCAATGCAAAGATGCAAAGGTGAATTTTCAAATGAAAGATCTTTAAAATATGTATATGCAGGATGTGTATTCTATATTCATTGGCCCTCTTTAAGAAAAAATCCATTTCTCTGATGAACAATGGTTGTTCCCTTACTACAGCAGTGCATGTTTTGAAATGGAGAATCAAGACACCTATAGGAACCAACGCAGTCCCTGACAAACTTGTGGTTTCATTCAACGAGGCTAACATCAGAACATCCTTCTTGTGGGTGAATCGCCGCATAGCATCTGGCACTGACGACGTACCTGACCGTACGGTAGAGACTAGCCTGGACCAACTGGCTGGATATTCAAGGACATATTCAACTTCTCACTCCCACGGTCTGAACTTCCCACCTGCATCAAAAGGGCATCTATCGTTCCCAAGAAGAGCATGGTGATAGACACAAAATGCCGGAATAACTCAGCAGGTCAGGCAGCATCTCTGGAGAAAAGGAATAGCTAACGTTTTGGGTTGAGACCCTTCTAAGTCATCTCCTAAGAAGGGTCACGACCCGAAACATCACCTATTCCTTTTCTCCAGAGATGCAGCCTGACCCGCTGAGGTACTCCAACATTTTGTGTCTATCTGCAGTGTAAACAAGCGTCTGCAGCTCCTTCCTAGACTAGAGCATGATGACCGATCTCAATGACTACCATCTGGTAGTACTTACATCCACTGCAATAAAATGCTTCAAGAGATTAGCATATGGCATAACATACGAGATGAATAAAACGCAACATAACTTGCTTTGACACTCAACTCCATCCGTTAATAAATGTTAGATGATGTTCTTATATAAGTAATTCAACATCCATTACCTACCTTCCATTACATTTTATTGCAGAACTAAGTCATCCGAAAAGTGCTACCTCATTTACCTAGTCTCATACCGCCTAGTATTAACCAATTTATTTTCATAGATTTCTCCCTGTTGACCTAAATTTCCTTATCTGCATTGTTACAGCTTGCATATTATTTAATTTCATGTCAGACAAGAGTCTGGACATTTTCCACCATCAAACATATTTACTTTGTTGGCAGGTGGATGAAGAGATGATAGAATCTCGCAACATGGAAAGAGGCCAGCCAACACACCAATTTGTGCTGACTATTTGAAAATAACAACTCAATTCAGTCCATAGGCTCCTGGGGTTATACAACATGGAAACAAGTCCCTCAGTCCAACTGGTCCATGCTGACCAGAATACCTATATGAGCTAGTTCCATTTGCCTGCATTTGACGAGTATCCTTCAGAACCTTTTCTATCCATGTACTTTCCCACTGACCTGCTATTTATCACGTGCTCTGCAAATTCTTTTCTTTCTGCAGGAATATCCAATTTATTTTTGAAAGTTACTGTTCAATCTAAATCCATCTTTAATTCAGACAGTGTATTATAACACAATAGGTGAAATGGGGGATCATTATTTAAGGTGAATTCATATGTGGATATTAATTCTCAGCTAGGTTAATGCATTGTAATTGTATTTGAAAACTGAGGTTGAATCTAGGCTGTGCTAAAACAAACCTTTTCTGTTTTCTGCAAAAGTCCTACTGGAAATATGTATGAATAGATTCATACATTGGAATTGTCTGATAAATGAATGATATACAATCTCACTAAGCAAAATAATTTAAAACCTCACACACAATACATTCTGTTATGGCACCTTAAATCTTGACAATTCCAAGACCAACTTAAAGTTGATTTAAATTGTATCAGAAAATTATAACATTGCACTGCACCAGGACATTAGTTTTAGTAAATGTCTAGACAATATTTTGTATGCAGACTCTTGCTATTTTCTGGAGGTTATCTTGTTTCTTGGTAGTCTTTCACCTGTTAATATTTTCACTCGTCTTGCTCATCTAGTGACATTTATTATCTACTTTTAGAGGTGGATTTCTGCCCAGACTGCCAACATTTGCAAACCAGTTTGGTTCCCAAGAAACATTAAGAAACAGTTCCATTAGATTCTGAAATCAACAGCACTGTAATTTCACCACTGCAACGTTTCTCCGGGTGCACAAAATCATGAGAGGAATAGATCGGGCAGATGCACAATCTCTTGCCCAGAGTATGGGAATCTAGAACTAGGGGACATGTGTTTTAAGTAAAGGGGAGGGGAGATTTAATAGGAACCTGATTTAATAGGTAACCTCTTCAGACAAAAGGTGGTGGATACATTGAACGAGCTGCCGGAGGAAGACGTTGAGCCAGGTACTATCGCAACTTTTAAGAAACATTTGGACAGATACATGGATAGGACAGGTTTGGAGGGATATGGGCCAAATTCAGGCAGGTGGAAGTAGTGAAGATCGGACATGGTGATCAGTATGGCTACATCGGGCTGAAGGACCTGTTTCCACACTTTATGACTGAATGGCCCTATGACTGTGAATACACAGTGCCAGTGATTCACACATTCAAGAAACGTCCTCAGAGATTATGAATACAATGATAATTAGAGCTTTCAAAAGTGAGATAGCCATATTTTTGTTAAGGACAATTTTATTCAAGGACATGAAGCTCCACCAGTTATATAGAGCTGAAGTACACATTAGTAATGGTGCAATTGAATAGTAGAGCAGAGAACTTTAGCTCAGATGTATGAGAACATAAACCGTAATGTGTACAGGCCAATTCATCTCTTTGAAATTGGTTGTACTGTCACTGATCCATCAAGAGGGGGAGCTCATGATTCCAGAGTGAATAGCTTGACCGATGGTATTGTCGACTAATGCTACATGTGTTCTGGCACTGGCACAAAATGAACATCCCACGTGAAACTGTAGAAACACAAAGTGCATATTGATCAGTGCAATCTGCTGAACCTTTGCACTGGGTTGACCCTGATATTAATGCCATGTATAATTTGGCTTCATTTCCAATGGAGCTGAAAATTAATTTATGTCCACACTAATTTCATAATATAGAGCAGCAAATAAAATAATTTCTAACACGGGAATTTTATTTGACCGTTTTACTAACAAAGGACAGTCTTCTCAACGCATCCAAAGATATTGGCTGCAACTGCTTTATCAAACAAAATGCAGAGTTAATGGCATCATAATGGGGAATGAGTATGCTGATAATGTTTGGTTCAGGCCCAGAAGGGATAATGATACCAGTGGCTAGAAGTAGATCAAGAGATCAGGTGGTTTCTCTGCTTTGTAGGAATTATGATAACAACTTGATTTTGTATTATCTAGGCAAACAATGAACGGATGAGCAAATGGATGACTTTCGGAAAGAAAGGTTCAGGCGCAATGGACTACCTGTAACAACTGCTCATTCAATTCGCATTTTCATTCTGTATAATAGACTCTTTGTGAATCTCGCTGATTGAAATTTCCAAAGTGGAGTTATAAAACCTGGCACCAGTCCTAATGATTGGCACACATTTTCCTATCTTTGGACCGACATCCACAATGGTACTTGAAATACACTGGCATTTTCTGCTGCTGTTCATGAGAGCTTCCTGAAGTATCATCTTCACATTTAAATAATGTACCTGTTTGCATCTAGTTTCTCCACTCTGTGTCACGAGTCACGGTGACAGCGGTAGAGAACAGAAACAAACAGCAAGCACTTCTGTGCCTGGAATATTTAAGCGTGTTTTACCGAAAAGTTCTTTGCCTTCATTCACCTTCTGGTATTAATTTTACTTTTGCAGTTCCATGTTTTCGGAAGTTTATTTATTTGCTTCAAGCTTGCGAAGTACATATAATATCTACATTCAGAGCCCTTACAGAGACCATTACACCATAGGGCCTCAAATGACTCCTGCTGGCCTTGAAGACAGCTAACGGATATGTACAGTTAGATACATATATTACTACATTACATATTCCATGTCCCTGCCCCACCCACCTCCACCATCCCCTGCCAAGCTAGTTCAAATCTTTTGGAGACCATATCTCCGGTAAAGTGTGACTTCCAGCCTGTCTATCTATATAACTAAAAGTCTCATCTTGACCACTTCCTGTCTGCACTGTATATTGATTTTAGAAAAAATGCTACCACACATCACTATGATTTTTGGCCCTTACTCGCTCTCCTCCGCTGAGGCAGCCCTGAGGATTTTTCCGATCAATGAAAAATAAAAAAGTTCTGAGTGTTTAAAAAATCTTGAGGTCAGCTGATTGGTCCTCTCGACTGTCAATCACCATGATGAAGGCAATGCCCCTTCTGGGGGGGGGGGGGGGGCGGTGGCAGGACTATAAAACCCCGGACGCCTGGACGTCAGTCAGTCACTCTGGAAGATCGCGAGTGGAAAGTCCACAACTGTGATTCTAAGCTGTGAATCAACTGAACTGTGAGCCTGCAATGTACTTGCAATAAATGCTTTGTTAGCCCTTAATGACAATGCAATGAGTTGTTTGGCAATTTGGTGGCCTGCACTCTGCATAAAATGCTACGAAATTGAATTTGGTGGCCTGTACTCTGCCAGAAATGCTATGAAATTGAGTTTGGTGGCCTCCACTCTGCCTGAAATGCTACGGGATTGAGTTTGGTGGCCTGCATTCGGCCCATAACACCCATACTAGCACTCCAGAAAGCCCCCACAGGCCACCAATATTGCAATTGGTGGAGAGGTGGAATATTGTGTTGTGGTCCAGCCCTCCCGTGTGTACATGAGACCCAATGGGTCCCACTTAGTCTAGTAATCTATTGTTGTGCACCATTTGAATTGCACATTCTTCACAGGCATAATGATCTAGTGATGCTTTATCAACACTTGTTCCTGGATTCCTTCAGCATTCATCTATGATGTTGACAAAAAGCATTTTAATCCCAGCTTTAAAAACAAAGGACATTTTCATAAGATCTCCAGGTTAAAGTCTTTCTCTGACTCATGGGGAAACCATTGAGACAGGTACTGAGGAGGACAAGTCCATGGAAAGTTTGACGGTGGAGCTTGACAGATTCTAGATTAGTAAGAGTTATGGGGCAAAGACAGGAGAATGGGTTTGAAAAGGAAAGATAGATCAGACATGATCTGAATGGCAGAGTAGACATGATGGGCCTCATGGCTTAATTCTGCCTCAAGAACATATGAACTTATGTGACCCTGTATTCACTTTCAGGAACAATTATATCAGGGGGTTGCAATCTGAGTAAAAAATGACATTACATCCATTTATGTACTTAAGAAACCACTACACTCCAAACATGATGGTGATGTTTGATACCTGCTTGTAGCAATGTTACAAAATTTTGAGATTTAAAAAAATCAAGTCTGCAATTTATTGCATCAGATAAAGCATAAAAAGAAGTTTAATTTGACACCTAATTCACTTTCATATCTCAAGTATTTAAAAAGTTATGGCCATTTTCATACTCGGAAATTAGCATCTTGTTCCCTATTGAATTTCTATGGACATAACAAAAAAGCTGTGATCGAGGACAGTCAAAAGCCCATAACATTCTTAAAAATTAAGAGAACTGAATGAAATTTTCAGTTATCATAGATTGAAGCATTCTGAAACAAATATAAAACAATCTTACTTGGATAACCTGAAATTAAAGCATATAATTAGTTAGTTACCCAATTGTAGCTAATTTCAAACTTCAATTACTAGAACTAAACATCTATCCATTTCTTAATAAATGATTAAAATTTTTAAATAGCCTAAGTGTCCAAATAATATTCACACAATAATTCACAATAAAACATGATTTTTAAATCTCATTGACATTCATTTATAGGCCAAATGGAAGGAATTTAGTGTTCAATTGCTGTAAATTAAAGTCCATTTAAATCAGCTTTCTAGTGGGTTCCTGTGAATGCGCTGGTTTAGAACGTTCACATTGCGGTGGATTTGTGCCCTCAAATGCCCAGAAAAATACTGCGGGATGTAATGGGGCCAAAATGAGCTACTCGCAACATTAAACTTTGTATAAAGGGATCTTAAGAAGCCCTTTTTAATGTAAAAATAAACAGCCTACCTTCTGTTGTCCCCTGTATGAGACCCTGCCGGTTGCCGGCGGTCGGGGGTTTATAGGTTAATTTTTAAACTACTATGACAACTAGATAAAGCCCTTAAAAGTAATAATAGCTAAAGTGACGGAATCTTCCAGCGATTTTCGTTAATAATTAACTAGGCTGAACACCCTCGATTTGAACAGCCTAGGGAAAATCGCGTTTTAAACCCGCCCCCCTCTAAACGGCGCCAAAATCGCGCATATGGGCTGGAACAGATTTTCAGCGACACTTCAGGTAGGCTTTGCAACATACCTACTGCTTGACGTAAAATATTTTGGCTTTTCAGATCCTCCTTCCATCCATTGGGACAACAGAGCACCAACGCTGTAAGGGGCACATCACCAGATAAATCTATTCTCTGCGAGTTGAATATAACCTGTCACATCTGCGTCAGTAGAGATTCTTTGGAATACATGAAAAGCTTTTTCTTAAGCTTCAGTCGGGATCATGAAAAGAGCGTTCACATTGCGGCCCAGTTTCCACCAGTCTTTCCACCACCACGCACAAGAAGCACAAGAAGCGCAAGACAGACACCAATTGTATGCAGATGCCGAGAAATATGTTCATCACATATCTGAAGATCTTTCCTGGTACGAGAACACTAACGCAATTATCAAAAAAGCTCATCAGCGCCTCTACTTCCTGAGAAGATTACGGAGAGTCGGATTGTCAAGGAGACTCTCTCTAACTTCTACAGGTGCGCAGTCGAGAGCATGCTGACCGGTTGCATCGTGGCTTGGTTCGGCAATTTGAGCGCCCTGGAGAGGAAAAGACTACAAAAAGTAGTAAACACTGCCCAGTCCATCATCGGCTCTGACCTTCCTTCCATTGAGGGGATTTATCGCAGTCGCTGCCTCAAAAAGGCTGGCAGTATCATCAAAAACCCACACCATCCTGGCCACACACTCATCTCCCTGCTACCTTCAGGTAGAAGGTACAGGAGCCTGAAGACTGCAACAACCAGGTTCAGGAATAGCTACTTCCGCACAGCCATCAGGCTATTAAACCTGGCTCGGACAAAACTTTGATTATTAATAACCGCTTTCTGTTATTTGCACTTTACCAGTTTATTTATTCATGTGTGTATATATTTATATCATGGTATATGGACACATTTATCTGTTTTGTAGTAAATGCCTACTATTTTCTGTGTGCTTAAGCAAAGTAAGAATTTCATTGTCCTATACAGGGACACATGACAATAAACTCACTTGAACTTGAATTTGAGCTCTGGCTGAACAACTTCTAATCTTGTGTGTGGACTTGATAACAAGAAGAAGAAGCTTCAGTCCACTACCCCACCCCACTTTGCACCGTTTGGTGCGCTGAAGCTAAAAGTATTGCTGGAATTGGACAGAACATAATAATTCAGAGAAAAGTCTTTAATTCAGTAACAGCATTTACTTTCTTTGTGTTTTAGGTTTAGATCTTTAGCATCCATTTCAGCCTATCATTAATATCGGTTCACAGAACTATCCCATTTTCTCTGTGACCTATTTCTACTAGCCTAAAATTCTCATCCAGATTCCACCACTCACCAACACACAAGAAACTACTTACAATGGAATTAACCTGTCAATGTCCATGTCTTAGGCATGCAAGAGGAAACTGGAGCTTAAGTTCAGGTAGAGTCTTTTCTCACCTCATTCTGTTTATTCTCATCACTGCACCATTGCAAATCCACCGTTCCTGTCATTCACTTTCAACACATCAATCAGTGGTTCCACTTCTGTTGAGTCGGCCCTGTTTTTAATTAAACATTGTGAATCTTTCCTCTGTATCACAGTCTTCATGCTGAGAATTGTGGAAACTTCTGAATATTTGAGCTAGCTCTTTTAATTTCTTACTTTCATTTTCTTTGCTCAACAGTACCATTCTAACTCTTACAAGCTTCAGCAATGTACCTTTTTCAAACCACAGTATAACAGTTCTCTTGTCTCAACTAGAATTCAGATTTCATGTTTCCCTCCTCAGCGGTAACAGAATTAGTTTAACTGTTTTAAATGATGTGTTGTTTGCTTTAGAACAGTGTCACATCATTTATCCACTTTGCATACCATTACATCAAACATTTCCACTCTCATTTGCCAGTTCTCCGTAGCTTTACTTGCATTTTTTACACATGAGCAGGTTTCAATCTGTTCTCTCTGGTTAGATCATCACACACATCAACTTCCCTTTCATTGACTAATTTACACCATACTACCTCGGCAAGGCCACCATCAAAATCAAGGACGAGTCTCATCCCGGTCATCCTTTTTTCCTCTCTCCCATCAGGCAAGAGGTACAGAAGTGTGAAAATACACACCTCCAGATTCAAGGACAGTTTTTGTTCCAGCTGTTATCATGCAACTGAACCATCCTATCAACAATTAGAGAGCGGTCCAGAGCTATTATCTACCACACTGGAGACCCTCAGATTATCTTTAATCGGACTTTATCGTACACTAAACGTAATTCCTTTTATTGTGTATCTGTACACTGTGTATGGCTCGATTGTAATCATGTATTGGCTTTCCACTGAATAGCAGGCAATGTAAAGCTTTTCACTGTACCTTGGTACACGTGACAATAAACTAAACTAAACTAAAATAGATTCACTCCTGATAATGATCACTTCTGAATCGATTTTTCACTGATTCCACACATTGACCTCTCCTTAACATTTTCCTTTGTTCCAATGATTTCCTCAATTCAGCAATCTTCTCAGCCCCTATTTCATTAGGGTTTCTTTATTGTGAATCAAACAGACCTTCACATAATCTTGCTTCAAGTGATTCTTTAACAAATCCACAATTTTATTCATTTTTTATTCCCCCTTTTTTGTGAAGGTGCTTCTCTTTGTTTCTAGCCGAGCTGGGGAATAATCTGCCTCAACACAAAAATGTTACATCTCATTAAACCGCATGTAGGGGACTTCCACCACAGTGGTTAGAATGGACCTCTGTTTGTTTTCATTGATATTGCCATGTGCTGTAAAATAAATGTAACAGTGTCTTATAATGTTGCACAGAGGCACAAGAAACTGCAGATACAGAAATTCATGAACAAAAGGAGAACTGCTGGAGGAACTCAGTAGGTCAGGCGGGGTGGAAGATTGTGGTCCGCCCTGTTTCGACTAATGCAATCAACCCAGCGTGCACAATCAAATAAGATCAAATAGAACAATTTGTCCTACAACTTTAGGCTGTACACGCCATACGCAAGAAGAAGAAGAAGTAGGTCAGGCGTCAAACAAGGAGGGGAATAGTCAAAAGGGGAGCTGTAGGAGCAGGTGAGTCCAAAGGCAGGGTCTTGACCTGAGACTTTGACTGTTCATTTTCTACCACAGATGCTACTTGACCCATTGAGCGGGTCTCCTTTTTTGATGCTTACACCATTCCACTCCTGTTGGAGATTTAAATGCTATGATCACACCTATTCAACTGGACATGTTGCTTTTCTTATTTCCTTTGAGGCATTTGAGGAGAATTAGGCCATTCAGCCCATTAAGCCTGCTCCGTCATTAGTTCATGGCTGATCTGTTTTTCCCTCTCAATCCCGTTCTCCTGCTTTTTACCCTGTAACCTTTGTTGCCTGAAAGGTGGATGGTTTTCACCTCCTTTCTCTTCCCTCAGGTTTCTTGTAGTGAAGTTTACTTTGCATTCTACCCAAGCTTGGGAAAATTGTCCTCATCATCAGTTCACATTGTACAAAGTGAAGTAAAGACTGAGATTCATCTATCAGGAAGATATTTGGTGCACCTGTATGCATACACCAGCCTTACAGAGACCAACCAAAATAGTGCCTGCCAAAGATTAAAACTGACATGAGATGAACCCCCAAACACACCTTGATTAGTGACTAGTGGGGTGCCGCACGGCTCAGTGTTGGGACCCGATTTATATGTGGGAATTAAATATAACATCTCCAAGTTTACGGATGACACAAAGCTGGTGGCAGTGTGAGCTGCGAGGAGGATGACTTTACACTGTATGGTGACTTTAATAGGTTGGGTAAGTGGGCAGATGCACGGCAGATGCAGTATAATGTGGATAAATGTGAAGTTATCTACTTTGGTGGCAAGAACAGGAAGGCAGATTATTATCTGAATGGTGTCAGATTAGGAAAAGGGGAAGTGCAACGAGACCTGGGTACATCAGTCACTGAAAGTAAACATGCAGGTACAGGAGGCATGGAAGAAAGCTAATGGCATGTTAGCCTTCATTACGAGAGGATTTAAGTTTAGGAGCAAGGAGGTCCTACTGCAGTTGTACAGGGCCTTGGTGAGACCACACCTGGAGTATTGTGTGCAGTTTTGAGGAAGGACATTCTTGCTATTGACGAAGTGCAGTGTACGTTCACCAGGATAATTCCCGGGATGGCTGGATTGACATATGATAAAAAGAATGGGTCAACTGGGCTTGTATTCACTGGAATTTAGATATTTTAGACAGATATGAAATTCTTAAAGATTGGACAGGCTAGATGCAGGAAAAATGTTCCTCATGTTGGGGGTGTCAGAACCAGGGGTCACAGTTTAAGAATAAGGGATAGGCCATTTAGGACTGAGACGAGGAAAAACTATTTCACCCAGGGAGTTGTGAATCTGTGGAACTCTCTGCCACAGAAGGCAATGGAGGCCAATTCACTGGATGTATTCAAGAGAGAATTAGATATACAGTAGCTCTTGCGGTTAACGGAATCAAGGGATATGGGGAAAAAGCAGGGACGGGGTACTGATATTGGATGGTCAGCCATGATCATATTGAATGGCGGTGCAGGCTCGAACGGCCGAATAGCCTACTCCTGCACCTATTTTCTATGTTTCTATGTTCATATGTAGATCGTTCCCGCCATGAAGGAGAATATCTATCAAGTACAATGAAGGCACAAGAGACTGCAAATGCGTGAATTTTTCGTAAAAGCAAACTGCAAGTGAAATATTGTTTGTTCTCTTCCCTCCACAGATGCTGCATGATCCACTGAGTTCCTTCAGCAATTTTTTCTTCCACTGTAATGTGCATGCATTCAATTCTAAATATATTACTAACATTTCAAATATGTAAAAGTTGGTTTAATTCATCAAGGTTTTCCTTCAATATTCATCTTCCTCCCATAAAGATGTTCTCTACTTGTTGCTAGTTTGAGATCAGAGCTGCTAACTCCCAATTCAGCCAAGGCCCGTATGAGACTATGAGTAACTTAATTCAAGCCACACGAACTCTGCAATCCATTGGATAGATTCAAGCAGATATACCAACTCACCATGTACACAGAATTATTGGTCCTTTCAATATCACCCCCACTCTGCCATACGATATATAAATCAACATTGCCAGTTCTACCAATTTACCCAGAAATCTGTTCAATCATCAGGATTACCAGCTTCACAAACTCACCCTGAAATCCAGATTAAAAGCTCCATCAAACCACTATGCATCCAACATTACCTTGTCCCACTGATCCATATTAACATCCCCAGTAGCTCAGTCACACATCCATAATCAGAAATGGATCAAAATTGTCGGATATACTCAGCAGGTCATCCCGAATCAGTGGAGAGAGAAAGAAAGTGCATGTCAACAGTCCCACTTTCAAATCAATTTAACCCAGATCCAATATATTTAAATGAAGAAGTCCTTCCAACTCACATCCCCAATCTAGTGATTCAGTTTCCTTCCTCGAACTCTGACATGTCACTGTGTTGATGAATACTTTCACAGGAGGTATCCAACCACCAGCATCCCAGCCCAAAACCAAAGTCATTTCTCATGGGATTGTTCCTTTGGCTATATTCCCATCTGGGACCTTCCCTCTTGGAACCCTCATATTTGCTGACCACACAGATTTATACATTCCATATTTCATACAAACATTTGCCTATTCATAAGGAGAAAGATATGGACAATAAAATATGTTTCTGGGTTTAAAAAAATGAGAGTGGAAGGATCGTATCATATATCATGAATATCGTCATTTCTATAACAGGCCAGACTAAGAGGAAGCACCATAGCACAGCATAGATAAAACGGGCCAAATGACCTGGTTCTAGTACAACTTCATGGCTCAGGTCAACGAGTAATGTGACCAGTGCTTCTAAAGGGAATTAGAAAAAATGTCACGGTTTATTAGACCAGGCAACTCCCTGAAGGGTCTGGAGAGATTTGAGTATAGGAGCAGGGAGGTTCTACTGCAGTTGTACAGGGTATTGGTGAGACCACACCTGGAGTATTGTGTACAGTTTTGGTCTCCTAATCTGAGGAAAGACATTCTTGCCATAGAGGGGGTACAGAGAAGGTTCACCAGACTGATTCCTGGGATGTCAGGACTTTCATATGAAGAAAGACTGGATAGACTCGGCTTGTACTCACTAGAATTTATTAGATTGAGGGGGGATCTTATAGAAACTTACAAAATTCTTAAGGGGTTGGACAGGCTGGATGCAGAAAGATTGTTCCCGATGTTGGGGAAGTCCAGGACATGGGGTCACAGTTTAAGGATAAAGGGGAAATCCTTTAGATCCGAGATGAGAAAAACATTTTTCACACAGAGAGTGGTAAATCTCTGGAACTCTCTGCCACAGAAGGTAGTTGAGGCCAGTTCATTGGCTATATTTAAGAGGGAGTTAGATGTCGCCATTGTGGCTAAAGTGATGAGGGGTATGGAGAGAAGGCAGGTACAGGATACTGAGTTGGATGATCAGCCATGATCATATTGAATGGCGGTGCAGGCTCGAAGGCACCTATTTTCTATGTTTCTATGTTTCTATGAGAGGGGTCTCGACCCGAAACTTCACCCATCATTTTTCTCCAGAGATGCTGCCTGACCCGCTGGGTTACTCCAGAATTTTGTGTCTATCTTCCCCATTAACATTACATATACGACACGATACGATAGAACTTTGTTTGTCCCAAGAGGGAAATTGAAATATGTTAACGGAATAACAATATCACGAACTAGAAGTTTCGGTAGTTTAACCGTTTACGTAAAGTGTCTGTCGTTAAACAGGTGCCGAGTGACAAAAACGGAGGTGCGTTTTTTTCTCAGGGAAGGTCAGATTGAGGGAGGGTTCTTGCATCTTGAGTCCTTAATCGCCTTCGTTGCAAATGATTCTTGCGTTTCTGACCTATCCCGCATTGGCTGTATCTTCGCCCTTCCCATGTTAATTGTCAGGAGAGCGCTTCTTATTTCCCTCCTTCCACTGAATCTGAAACGACAGGTCGGTGATTCATTCGCTTTCAATAACAAAAAGGAGGGTCTTCGTCCTCTGGATCACTGTGAGGTTTCCTATAAATGAGTCCTGGGCGCACTAAGGTGCCAGGGAGAAGCCAGAGAGGCAGGTGAACCCGCGCCGAGGTTGTGAAACTCAACTTTGGTAAGTAGGAAGATATAAGCTTTAGTCGTAGAACTCTCTCGGTCTCTCTCTCTCTAATTACTCTCCTTCTTTCTCTTTGTGTGAATATATTTGAGCTTTTACTTTCCACTTCGATTGATATCGTAGGTTGAGTCACGTTCTTTCCCTCCACTATAAGTAGGAGTTCGGATCTCAAGACTTGTCATCACACCGCCCATGAGAATGGAGAGCGTAAAAGCCATCCTTCTGCTGATTGCAGTGATCGCACACGCTTACTGCGACGAGGAGCCGTCGCCAGCTGCCGAGAAGGATTCGTGGAGTCTGGACAGCGAGAAGTGGCAGGTAAACCCGTGCCCGTTCACTTCGTGCGGCGCTTCTAAACGTGTTAAAGCTGGAGTAACTCAGCGGGGGACAGGCAGCATTTCTGGAGAGAAGGAATGGGTGATGTTTCGGGTCGAGACCCATCTCCCGAAACGTCACCCATTCCTTCTCTCCGGCGATCGCTGCTTGTCCCCGCTGAGTTACTCCAGCTTTTTGTGTCTATCTTCGGTTTAAACCAGCGTCTGCAGGTCGTTCATATACATTTCTAAACGCGTTATTCTGCCCAGGGCAACCGCGCAATACAATGAACTCAAGCTGAAACTTCCCAGCGTCACCAATTGAAGCAATTTGATAAACGATGGGGGTGTGTGGCTTGGATAGAGGGGTGGAATCTGGAAGAGAGTAGGGACAAGACGGGCGTTGGAATTGTGGAAACACGAGACTGCAGATGCTGGAATCTAGAGCAAAACACAAAGTACTGGAGGAATTCGGAAGGTCAGGCAGCATCTGGAGAGGGAATGGGAGGGCGTCTGGTGTCGGGAGATAGACACAAAAAGCTGGAGTAACTCAGCGGGCCGGGCAACATCTCTGGAGAGAGGGAATGGGTGACGTTTCGGGTTGAGACCCGATCCTTCTTCAGACTGGTCTCAAGGTTGGAGTCTGAAGGCTCCCGACCCGAAACATCGCCTGTCCCTCCACAGATGGCGCCTGGTCCGTTGAGTTCCTCCAGCATTGAGTTTGTGTTCAAATTGGAATTGTGAGACAGGAACAGTGTAGATGATGGATTGGGGGTAGGAGTAGTGGGTAAGAAGCTTGATGGAAAAACGCTAACCTATATGACGAGTTAAATGAGAATTGGAGAGAATTATTACATGTTTCACTCTCCAATGGCATTTCGTCTCCAGAGATCAGACTTTGAGTTGGTGTCCTCGAATTTCCTCAGTCAGCGCGACCGGGATTGTCAGCTGAAGAGATATACGAGTATTTCACGCAGGGTAAAGGGTTATGGCGATAGGGGCAAGAATGAATACGAATCAGGGGGCAACGTTTTCACTCAGAGGGCGGTAGGTATATGGAATAAGCTGCCAGAGGAGGTAGTTGAGACAGGTACTATAACAACATAAAAAGACATTTGGACATGTACATGGATTAGAAAGGTTTTGAGGGATATGGGCCAAACGCGGGCAAATTGGACTACCTAAAATGGACCGTTTTAGTCGGCACGGACGACTTGGGTTGCAAGACCTGTTTCCGTAATAAAATTCAATTGCGGGTGCTAGTTCATACCAAAGGTGGACACAAAGTGCTGGAGTCATCAGCGGGCCAGGCAGCATCCCTGGAGAAAATGGATAGGTGGTCGTGATGTTTTGGGTCGGGACCCTTATTTAGGTTGTTTGCTGTTCGTTGTGTACACATTCTCCTCTTCCCTGGCCAATGTGTCAACTCCCCAAAGTTGGAACCCGATCCCGTATTCTAAGCTCTTTTCCGTAACTTAATGTCTCCACGCCATCCCCGTCGCATCCTTCCTCTTCGCGTTTTGTTTTGGTCCAGTATTTGTGATTTGAGGTTAGCAGCGAGCCGACAGGTTGCCTCTTGGCGCCATATCATACACATTCATTTCCCAATGTCGTTGTGCAAACCCGAGCTTTTTGGAATTCACCCGGACAGAGCCAGGCGTTAACACCCTGAGATTAGCAACACCCTGAGATCAGCGAGTTGTGTAGATGTGACGGAGGTTTGATTGAGGATAGCGAGCTCTTTATCCCAGTGGACTGGGAAGAAATAGACAAGTAAATTGTTACACCAGACTCGATAGTTGTGGCCACAGAGAACACAATAATTATTTCCCGGCACAAAGTATCTGCTGGTAGAGTTGCTGCCTGACTTATTATACAAATTATGCCAACGGTGGTGGAACAAGCTGCCGGAGGAGGTACTTTAGACGGGCCACTATCGCAACGTTTAGAAACAGAAAATAGGTGCAGGAGTAGCATTTCAATATGATCATCCAAAACAGTACCCCGTTCCTGCTTTTTCCCCATATCCCTTGATTCCGTTAGCCCTAAGAGCTGAATCTAACTCTCTCTTGAAAACATCCAGTGAATTGGCCTTCACTGCCTTCTGTGGCAGAGAATTCCACAGATTCGCGACCCTCTGGGTTAAAGAAAAATTGAAGAAACATTTAGACAGGCACATGGACAGAACAGGACAGGTTTAGAGCGATATGGGCCAAACGCAGGCAGGTGTGACTCGTGTTGATGGTACAAGTTGGTCGGTTGGGGTAAGTTGGGCCGAAGGGTCTGTTTCCACGCTCTGTGGCTCAATGACTCACTGCGCCAGAGACTGGAGTTCAATCCTGACCACGGATGCTCTCTGTGTGGAGTTTGCATGTTCCGCGTGGGGTTCCTCCCACATCCCAAAGACGTGTTCGGGTTGGTGTGTTAATTGTCCTCTGTAAATTACACTTGCGTGCAGAGAGTGGTATGCGGCAGAAATTAATGGTAATAAAGCGAGAATAAAATTGGATTAAATTAGTGTAACAGGTTAAATGGTGGCAACAGGTGAGCCAAAAGGACCTGTTTCCGCGTTGTATCTCTCTAAAAATAAACTTGTGGCGTGGACCAGGTCTCCAGTTAGTGCGTCCCACCAACTTTCTCCAAACCGGCTCCACGCCGCTGTATCGGAATTCATGCGCTTTATAAATGTTAGCCATAGACTCATTGTCACCGGAATAAATAATCATGAATTCAACGATAGACGACGATACATTCTGAATATTTCATCAACTAAATCACACGTGTGAGAAAAAAATACCGATGAACTCAGAAAGGCAAGGAATGTAATTTGACAATGCGTTTTATAACACAGTTCCATGTCTTCTCTGTACACAAAGTGCTGGAAGGGACACAGTGGATCAGGCAAGACATGATTTTATTAAGCCTCTAGGAACTGGTGACCAAAGCAGGGAAAAGGAAAATACTTTTTACAAGTTTATATCCCAGACGATGGAGAATGGGCAGGTGGCGTGTTTGGTCGGAAGATCAGTCTGAAGAAGGGTTCCGACCCCAAACGTCCTCAGCCCATTCCCTCTCACAGATGTTGCCTGTGTTTTTGCTCAAGATTCCAGCATCCGCAGTTCCCTTTGCCTTCGCGCCTTGAGTACCTGAGCTCCCAGCTACCCAATTGTCAATCCAACAGGTTCTACGTTTCATCCCGAATTTCACTTCAAACCATTTTCTCCACCGCTCATGTATCTGCCGGGAATTAAATGCATTAATATATATTTTTAAAGACTGGGAATAGAAATAATATTGAACCTTTTGCGCTATCTTCAGGAAAACCTACCAGAAGACACCAATCTTATCCAGCAGTTTGCGCGCCTGGTAAAAAGAGCAAAAATTGATAAATTCTACGGTTTGATGGGGAAACGCTCTTCTGGTAAGCGGTTCCATCTGATGTTATTCGTGTATCCCTCCTGTGAGTTTAATCTATTGCTTCAACTATTGCGTTATCTATCGCTATCTTTGGGTAAATAAAATGTTTTTTTTTTGTTTTATGTTATCTATAGTGGAGTCTTCTTGTCCTATCATAATTGACTGCACATTGTGAATGTCCTGAAGATAGACACAAAAAGTTGGAGTAACTCAGCGGGACAGGCAGCATTTCTGGAGAGAAGGAATGGGTGACGTTTCGGGTCGAGATCCTTCTTCAGTCTTCAGTCTGAAGAAAGGGTCTGGACTCGAAACGTCACCCATTCCTTCGCTCCAGAGATGCTGCCTGACTCGCTGAGTTACTCCAGCATTGTGTATCTATCTTCGGTGTAAACCAGCATTTGCAGTTCCGCCCGACACATTGATCATGTGCTGATCATTGATCCTACTATTCATGGTTACGACACAATGAACTGCAGATGCCGGAATCTAGAGCAAAACTCAGCGGGTCAGGCAGTAGACGTGGAAGGAAAGGACAGAGGTCCCGACCCGAATCGTTGCCCGTCCATTGGCTCCACAGATGCTGCCTGACTCGCTGAGTTACTCCAGCATTTCGCCTTCCCAGTGATGACATTTGCCATTGTTTAAGAGGGAACTGCAGATGCTGGAGAATCGAAGGTTAACCCAGAGGGTCGTGAATCTGTGGAATTCTCTGTGGAATGACATTTGCCATTGTTCTGTTGAAAGATCATTTATCCGCCACATCATGTACCTGCGCCTACTTAAGACCATTTGCTAACATTGTTCCCATGTTGCACAAGATCTCGGACGACGTTCTAAAAATTCTGAAGACAGGTCCCGTCCCAAAACGTCACCTATCCATGTGCTCCATATATGCTGCTTGACCCGCTGATATACTTCCACACAGGATTCCAGCATCTGCAGTTCCCTGTGTCCTCATTTTAGTTTTGCGGTTTGTCTCCATCCTAGTATCAAATATTGTGTTTCTGATCTTTCTCTCCCAGTAAGAGACCATAGGACTGTTTTTCAAAACTTGTAAAACCCCCTGCTAAAATTCTCCATCTTTTGGAATGTAAAATTGTGAGAAGCCTATTTCTTTTCCCTGCCTTGGTCATCGGTTTCTGGAGGCTAAATAATATCATACACATATTACTTTACCACTATTACACAATTGATTATCGTGCATTTTATTCAATTTAATTTAACATTCTGGCTGATATGTTATTTGGTTCAGTTTAGAGATACAGCATGGAAACAGGCCCTTCGGCCCACCAAGTCCACGTTTTCCATTGATCTCCCATTCACACTAGTTCTATGTCACCCCACTTTCTTATCCATTCCCTGCACACTAAGGGAGATTTGCAGAGCCCAATTAACCTGCAAACCCACGCGTATTTGGGATGTGGGAGGAAACCCATTGGATCAAAGGGAGAACGTGCAAACTCCACACAGACAGCACCTGAGGTCGGGAACAAATCAGCATCATTGACACTGACACTGTGAAGCAGCAGCTCTATATTGGAAGATGAAATTATGATTAATATTATAACAATAAGATTAATTTTATCCCTGCTATAATTTGATTCATCTTTTCACAAGGCTTCAGCATTTAAGAAAATTATCACCGTATTGGCTGACGAGTTCAATACCAATCTTGGTTTTGATCTTCAATAATCATTATCAATAATTATAACTATTTTAAATTATGTTTCAATCTTTCTTGATTAGAACTTTAATAGTTTATAATTTTACATACTCTCCTAAACTGACATTAATCTTTCCAATCACACACAATTAAAATGACAGCAATTAATGCACTTTTCCCTTGAATAGCTCCCATTAACATTTAATGGAGATTTAATTGCTCACCAACTTCCTTGCTGTTTATCTTTTCCTTTCCACTCACTTACAATTTACAAATTTACCGATTGGACACTTCATTGGGAATCTATGTATTTCACTTGAAACAGCATTTGCTGCTTTGCTATCCATGTACCTGTCCAAATGTCTTTCAAATGTTGTTATAGTACTTGTCTCAACCACTTAATCTGGCAGCTCGGTCCATACACCCACCTGCCTCTGTGTGAAATAGTTGCCACTCTGTTTCCTATTAAATCTTTCCCCTTCTCACCTTAAACCTATGTCCTCTGGTTCTTGATTCTCCTACTCTGGGTAAAAGACTCTGTGCATTCACCCTATCTATTCCCCTCATTATCTTATACACATCTATAAGATCATCCTTCATTCTCCTGCGCTCCAAAGAATAAAGTCCTAGCCTGCACAACGTCTCCCCGTAGCTAAGGCCCTCAAGTCCTGGAAACATCCTCGTCAATCTTCTCTGCACTCTTTCCAGCTTAACAACATTGTTCCTATAGCAGAACAGAACACGGTACTCCAAATGTGGCTCCACCAACGTCTTGTACAATTGTAATATAACACCACAATTTTATACTTAATACCCTGACTGATTAAGTCCAATGTGTTGCAAGCCTGTGACTCCACTTTCAAGGCACAATGTACCTGCACTCCTAGATCCCTCTGCTCTACGACGCTCCCCAGAGCCCTGCCATTCACAGCAAAGTTTGATTTTTACAAAAAGATTTAATGCTTTGTTTTCAAAGATGTGTATGTGTTCTCACTTGCAAAGCCTCAGAGATTAATAGAAGAGAGAATGGATAAAACTAGATAAAAGCCCACACACCTGTGAATCCACCATAAGGTTTGCTAATGTTATATTTGTCCTAGGAATGACTTGGGCTATACCACCTCACCTATTTTTCTGAATCGTGTTTGTGGATCTCCCCATGGCTGGCTGACCAAAATATGATTAAACTTGGTTTTGTTTTTATCCATTGTTCAATATCAAACTGGAACATCCTGTCCTTTCTCATGCCTGAGATCTAAACCCACAGGTGAATTACAGATAGCCTCTGGTATCCTTGGAACCATGTTAACACCTTAGGAAATGTGGTGATGAGATATTATACAAATAGTTATGAGCAGTATTCATTCAGATTCATTTTCCATGTAACATGCAGTGTTTTTTTTCTTTCAGGCCCAACACAAGCTGGAATTGTTGGCCGTAAAAGTAAGTCTGTCTGAATGATTGTGTTTATTGTTAAGGTGTATGCTCTCAGAAGGCATTAGTTATAGACCTAATACAGCATGGAAACAAGCCCTTCGGCTCATGTCATTCATGCAAAACAAGATGCCCCATCCAAATTGGTCCCATTTTCACTAATTTTGCTCATATACTTCTGAACCTTTCCTATCCACGTACCTGTCCAGGTGTCTGTTAAATGCTGTTATTGGATCCACCTCACCTACCTCCTCTGGCAGCTCATTCCATACACCCTCTGAGTGAATAGGTTTTCTCTCAGGTTAGTATTAAATCTTGCTCCTCTCCACTTAAATGGACATTCTCTGTGCATTCACCCTGACTATTCCCCTCAAGATATTAAACAACAAATTAGGTAATTAGTTAATTACCGAGGCACTGCATATAAATAAGAAAGTAAAAACAATTCCGGAAAGATCCTTGAAGATCTCTGGAGTGCATAGAATGGAAAACAGACGTAATTAATCAAAGTGTTCTCATGCAATTAGAGAGCTGAGAATGGAACTAAGCAAGGACTGTCCCACTGAGGGGGACAGTAGGGGAGATGTGTTAAAGGCATGTGGTAAAGACCACAGATGGATACAGCAAAACAGGTGGCTCGATGCACTACCATCACATTTACAAAGAATAATGCCCATAGTTCAGATTTGGCGCTATTTCATATCTGTGCAGCATGAAAATCTAGTTTGGTAGATTCAACCAAAGATTTGAAAAAAAGACAGGCATGGAATCTGGGAAGTAATAAAAAGGGCAAGACATTTCAAGGAGGAAGAGAAGCTGGAGGTAATGGTTCTCTAAAGCAATGTGCTTTTTTGGTTCAGGGGCAGGGTGATGATGATAATCGTACAAGAACTGTAAACTGATGGGAAATCATTCATAATTTCAGCAAATTAACCAATATATAGAAAAGCTTAAATAATTGTTTAGTTTGATCTCATAATGACACAACCACTTCAGGATGGTAAAGAAGGTGTTGAGTCTGCTTGCCTTCATTGCCAGGGGCACTGAATGGAAGTGTCAGGAAGTCATGATGCAACTCTATGAGAGTGTGGTTCGGCTGCATTTGGAGTATTGCATGTAGTTCTGGTCGCTCCATTACAGGAAAGATGACGAGACTTTAGAGAGGATGCAGAGAAGGTTTACCAGAATGCTGCCTGGATTAGAGGGGTTCAGCTGCAGGGAGAGGTTAGATAGACTTGGATTGTTTTTGCTGGAATGCCAGAGGTTGAGGGAAGACTTGATGGAAGTATATAAAATGATGAGAGGCATAGATAGGGTAGACAGCCAGAGCCTTTTTGTAACTTTTACTTCCACGCATTATACCGCAACAAATTCACTGAGGTCCTGCTGCTAAATGAAGCTACATTTTCATTTACTGTCGTTTCACAGAGATTACAAGTGTCTATCGCAGGTTGAGCTGAACCACACAAACTCTGATTTTTTAAAATTTAAATTCTACTTAAGCGAACTGGAATCCAGAGAGTAAATTGCATTCATGCGTGTTTACCTGCATCAGTATCACTAAAGATGTTCTCTGATTTTAACATAAAGATAAGTATCAACAACCATTCAGTAACAGTTCTTCAGCTGGTCAGACAACATCTCTGGAGACAAGGAATGAATGACCCACAGAGATGACCCACTGAATTACTCCAGCAGTTTGTGTCTATCTTCATTTTAAACCAGTATCCGCAGTTCCTTCCTACAGAGTAACATGTTCCTACTGCTTTGACAATCAAAAAAAGTAAACTGTTTAAGAGAAGATTTGAGATAAATAATGATACAATTATAGAGCATGGAATAACTCATTCAGGAGATCAACAGGGTGTTTTGTTTCTGAGGGCTTATCATTCATACTAATCCATACCGAAAAATACTTCACATTTCCAAGACTATTTTTTAATCCGACTTCCATCACTGTAATAGTCATAGAGTCATGCAGCACAGAAGCAGACCCATCAGCCCATCTTGTCCATGCCAACCAAGATGTACCTCTATGCTAGTCCCATTTGCCCATGTTTGGCCATATCCCGCTAAATCATTCCTATCTGTGAACCTGCCCAAATGTCTTTTAAATGTAACTATCGTACCTGCCTCAACCATTTCCTCTGGCAGCTTGTTCCATACACCTACAACCTGTATTGTATGAAAAAGTTGGCCCATGTGTTCTTATTAAATCTTTTCCCTCTCACTTTGAACCTATGCCCTGGAATGCTTGATTCCCGTACCCAAAGAAAAAGACTGTGTATTTAAACCACTCATGGTTTTATACATTGTTGTCAGATCATCACTCAGCCTCCTGCAATTGAAGGAATAACAGCTCAGTTTTTTGAGTCCTGGCAACTTCCTTGCTGTTTTATCCAACCTTTCTGCAAAACTAAAATCTCCTGCGCCTCTGCCTATGTTTCTTAAGTGATGATATCAATTTCTTTCATTTAATTCCTCCTGTCTAGAATCACTGGTAAGTGATGGAGTCTCTAATTACCTAATCACCAAATCAAACCCTTCATGGCACCTTTGCAGCTTATTACATGTATTATAATTTATTTTTATTGTATGTAACGGATACTGGGCTACATCAGGCTAACGGAATTAAGGAACATGGGGAAAAAGCGGGAACGGGGTACTGATTTTGGATGATCATCCATGATCATATTGAATGACGGTGCTGGCTTGAAGGGCTGAATGGCCTACTCCTGCACCTATTTTCTATGTTTCTCTCTTACAATTTTGGGGGCACTGTTGTCGGGTGCGTAGCACACCACAGTTCTCATAACCTTCTCATGCATTTCTGAAATAATTTTACATTTTTGACTGTGGATCTATGGTGTTGAATATTATCCTAATAACAACCCTCTCAACCTCCTAAAAGAGCTGTTCCAACGTCTTGTTATGGAAGTGGCAGTCTCAGGATAGCTACTTAAATCCTGGTTCTCATGCCAGCAAGCTGTGCCATCTCCGTGCACCACTGTTTAACATCCCAGGTTTTGAAAGTAATGATAAGAATCACACTTGAAACAGAAATGTAGTTGAATTCATCCTTGTACTGTGTGCCTTGGGGCCAATCCCGTTAGAGTCTATCTTTTACCTGAAGCAGTCCAATAAAATAAAAGCAACTTTAATTACTTTCCCTTTTTAATATTAGTTCAGAGAGAAATTATGCTAAAAGCATTGGGGTTTTATTGCATACAAGCAATCAGACTATAATTACATTTCTGCCAAACCGTTAGTGTTCTGAAAGTCAGAAGCTATCAATCTTACATTGCTAATACATGACCCACGTCATTTGATTGCTAATTCCTTCACTTTTTCCCCAAGGATCCATTGTGCATTTGCTTTCACATTGAAATATTTATTAGCTCTGTTACTGTGAAAAGTCTTGCAGTAAACAGCAGAGATTCATTCATTGTAAAGAACACACCTCAACATTAAGTGCCAGTAAATTATGCTTTTCAGATCAGATTTCACAGCATTCCCATGCACGTTTGGCATTGTGTAAAGAGAATAAATGTCATCGTTGACATAAAATGGTCTGCAAATGTTTATAAACAGTAGTATATAAACTAAACTGGGCAATGCGAGTTTGGTTTATTTACACAAAACGGGCAGCACAGTTGTGCAGCTGATAGAATTTCTGCCTCACAGCGCCAGAAACCCGAGTTCGATTCTGACCTCTGGTGCTGCTTCAGTGGAGTTTGCTCGTGCTCCCTGTGGCCATGTGCGTTTCCTCCGGGTTCTCCGGTTTCCTCCCACGTCACAAAGACGTGCGGGTTTGTTGGCCAATTGGCCCTCTGTAAATTGCCTCTGGAGTGTAGGGAGTGGATGAGAAAGTGGGATAACATAGAACTGGTGTGAATGGGTGATCAATGGTTGGCGTGGACTCGGTGAGCTAAAGGGCCTGTTTCCATGCTGTATCTACAAACAGAGTGGTTGAGGTTGTGGTTCCCAAGAGAAAAATATTGAAACAACAAAAATGCTTTCTCCGAATGTGATCATAAGGTCATAATTGATAGGAGCAGAATTAGGCCATTCAGCCCATCAAGTCTACTCAGCCATTCAATCATGGCTGATCTATCTCTCCCTCCTAAACCCATCCCCTTGCCTTCTCCCCGTAACCAGTGATGTACCAATGCAAGAGGATTGAAGGTTATCTGGACTAATTCGCAGGGTATGAGTGGGTCCGGATGTCCAGCGGAGCAATAGTGGGGCCCTTCCTCGGAAGTGGGTGCAGAAGCATTGTTGAGAGAACAGCACTTCTCAATATTACCAATCCTAACTTCAATGAACTGAAGAAAAAAAAATAACATGTAACATTTGATTCTTTTCACAAGATGCACTGTGTATTTTAAATGGATATGAGGAGATGCAGAAGTGTATTTAATTCCCATTTATGATAATTTTTCCTGTCTTTAAATTAGGACAAAAGGGAGAGATGTTTGTTGGACTCATGGGACGTCGGTCTTCAAGTGCTGGTATGTCACTCGTATCTGAATTTGTTTTTTTGATTGAATTAATTGATTGAGAGATACAGCATAGAAACGGGCCCTTCAGCTCACTGAGTCTACGCCAACCATTGATCACCTGTTCACACTAGTTCTATGTTATCTCACTTTCCCATCCATTCTCGACACACCAGAAGTAATTTAGAGGGCCCAGTTAATCCACAAACCCACGGGAAACTGGAACAACTGGAGAAAATCCACATGGTCACACAAGGAACATACAAACTCCACACAGACAGCCCGGAAATCAGGATCGAACCCAGTTCTCTGACGCAGTGAGGCAGCCACGGTGCCAATTACTTGTCCTCACTCAGTGTGGGAACACAGCAGGTTCTGGTCATTCAAATCCACTTGAATTTATCAATCCTCGTCACATTCCATTTTTCACATCACAGCTGTCTGGAAAATTAATGTAAACCCTTATTTACATGAATTGTAGCTTTTTACTGAGGATTTTGGCTCATTTCTGTGGTCCGTTAAAAGAGCAATACACGTGAAACACTTTTTGCATTGACTACCAGTAGCAAACTCACCAAGTGCAAGTAAAGAACAGGCCAGTTGGGCAGAATAGACTCTGCGATATGATCCCATTACATGCACAAACTTGACAAGAATAAATCCAGCTCACTACTCCTTTGTCTCTGACGAGTTGGCTTAATCCATGTATTTATCTTCCAACCTCTGAATATGATTGACCGCACGCAGTGTGTTAATATTTCCTTAATTTTATTTGGCTGTTAGCACCAATTAAACGGAGACAATCCAAACAAAATGATTAGAACTGACAACATAGCTCACTTAATAAAGTTCACTATTAATCAGCTTCAATCCGAATGATTGGATTCATGGGTAAAAAAAATAAGTTGAGAACATTTAAAATGATTTGGGCAGGTACATGGATAGGAAACCTTTAAAGCGATATGGGCCAAAGGTGGCAAAACGGGACTGGCTTAGACATGGTGTCTTGATCAGCATTGACACGTTGGTTTGGAGAGCCTGTTTCCGTGCTGTATGAATCTATGAAAAGCAAACACATAGTTCTTCAGATCGGTAGCATCTTGCCATATGTTTCAGTAATGTGAATTTCCTAAAAGCTCTTCAGAGTGCTAATGCTACTCATTGCCATACAGGATGATGCCAGTTACATAGAACACAAATTGGTCCTTTGGCCCACAATGTCCATGCTGAACATGATACCAAGATAAACAAATCTCATCCCATATCCCTCTATTCACTGCATATCCATGCTCCTATCTAAAAGCCTCTTAAACACCACTATCCTATCTGCCTCCACCACTACCGCCAGGATTGCTTCCAGGTACCACCACTCGCTGTGGAAAAAACAAACTTGTCCCACACATCGTCTTTACACTTTGCCCCCTCTCACTTTAAGGCTTTGACAATGAGAGTTTAGTTTGGGTTTATTATTGTTACATGTTCCAAGGAAAGGTGAGAAGATTTATTTTGCATGCTATCCAAACAGATCAGATATACTATACATAAATGTCATTGTCAAACTCAAGTACAATAGATATAGCAAAGATACAGATGTGCAGAATATAGTTCTCTGCATTTTAGCGCACCAGTTCCAAAGACAAATTCCAATGTCCATAATGGCATAGAGATGGATAGGACAGTACCCTAGCTTTTGGAACGACCATTCAGAAGCCTGATAACAGCGGGGAAGAAGCTGTTCCTGAGTCTGGTGGTGCATGCTTTCAATCTTCAGTATCTTCTGCTGGACGGGAGCAGGTAGAAGGAGGGATAACCAGGGTGGGACATGTCTTGGATTATCTTGGCTGCTCCTCTAAAGCAGCATGAAGTGTAGATGGAGACAATGGTGGGATGTCTGGTCCGTGTGATGGACTGGGCTATATATATTCAACTTTGCAATTTCGCCCTGGAGAAAAAAACCATCTGAGCTAGAATCTCCAAACCCTCTCAGAAAAATTGCAACATCTATTTCATCCATGTGGTCAGGATTTGGAATCCAGATTCAGAGGTGGAATGCCAGCATCTAAGTTACGACACTAAGGGATGTTGTATCATACGGAAGAGCAATGGAGACACCACCAACTAATGGCCATCCCAATTCTAACTAATGTATCAAGTAAAGTTAACTTAAATCAATTGAATTGATTGATTGATTGATTGATAGGGACAGCATGCAAACAGGCCCTTTGGCCCATCGAGTCCAGGCTGGTCACTGACCCATTCAAACCAGTTTTATGCTATCCCACTTTCATGTCCAATCTGTACACACCAGGGGCAATGAATAGAGGCCAATTAACCTACTAACCCGCACATCTTTGGGATGGGAGAGGAAACTGGGGCACCTGGAGGAAAACTCATAGGTGGTGATATTTTAATTCTAAGGGAAGTCTTGCAATTCTAGATGGTTAAAGGTAAAATACTGGTAAATCTGCTGAAACACCAGGAAACCCGGTGCACTGAATTTCATTTTTCTATTTTTCAGAGGCACCACCTGAATGGGAAAGAATTCAGTACTATGGAAGGAGGCGCAAATAATGTAGTGCAAATGTAACACCACACAAATGCCCTCGACACCATACCATCATGAAGGGCATTTTGGCTACGTGACCACGAATCCGAAGGTTGTGCTCAAGTTCCTCAGAATTTAGCGACCATCAAGACTGATGTGAAGCCTCTCCTTACACCAGTCTAGCATAATTTGTCAAAGTTGTTAGATATTTTAATCTCTTTATGTAAATCCTCTCAGTTAAAGGTCACAATGACACAGGAATCCGAATCAAACAATGGTAATAACCACCAATAGAAATGGATGACGAATGTTCGTATTTTTGAAACTTGCATTAAAAAAAAAAAATAATTAAAGAATTGAAGTCACAATTGTGTGCTGGAAATGGATCAGGGCTCTGTGGTATCAATGCACTGTTAATTTCATGGTTTTAACTCAGTTAGATTTGTTTAAAATTCTTAACAATATGCACTCCTAATTAAATGCCATTTGTTTAAAACAGAGCTTTGACAACTCCTATACATTTATTAATAGCCACCTGTGGAGAGAAAGAATGAAATCTCGAGTAACCTAAATGTAAAATATTTTTTTAACAATGACTTTTGAAAACCCAGAGTCCAAATAGATGCATGTTATGTGCTTATCAAGATTCGGACAGGTGAGGTTTCATATTCTTTCAATTGGCTATTATTAAATTAATCAACATAAAGTAATATATTGAGTTCACAGTTTTACGACTTGTGGTCTACCAACTAGGAAGCAGGAGCAGCTATCCACTTTACCAACAAAAATGTTAATTTTTCGTGTCTCATTGAAACTGATGGTTCTTTTTGTGTCTGTTCTATTGGATCAATAAAATATGCATCTTGTAAAGTGTAAAAACTGATTTATTCTGGTCGCTTACCAACATCGGTGGGAGTTTATGCAAACAGGCAACAGAACTGCGACATATATGATGGAAAATCCATAATGTTATTAGGAAGCACCCATTGACATATTACCATGGTTATCCTCTCAAAGTTGCAGCTGTGTCCACACTTTCCCAATAGACTTATGAATGAAAGGTCAAGTTCAACTTCACATTGATTTGTCACATACACCAATTAGGGGTACAGTAAAATTGAGTCACCATGTAGCCATACAACAAAAAGAACAATAGAACAATACACAATAGAATTTAACATAAACATCCACCACAGTGGAATCAACATTCTTCACTGTGATGGAAGGCAATAAAGTTCAGTCAATCTTGCTCCTTTGTTCACCGTGGTCAGGGCCATGAACCCTCCGTAGTCGCCGCTACGGACGGCCCGATGTATAATCTCTCTCGTCGGGATGATCAAAACTCCAACAGAGTTGGGACAGATCGGAACACACACTCCGCAGCTTGGAGTTCCCGAATCGGCCGCTTTCTTACCGGAGACCGCGGCTTCACAATGTTACAGGCCGCAGGCCAGCGGTCGGAGCACTTCTTCTGGCGATCCCCGGCAAGGGAACGACCCGCTCTGCGCCGCTCCTGCTGCTGAAGCTCTGGGCCGGTCTCCGAGTAAAGACTGCACCAATCCAGTTGTTAGTTTGCGAAGGGGGGGGGGGGGGGGGGGGCGAAGATGCGACAAAGAGAAAAGTCGCATCTCCATCGAGGTAAGTGACTGAAAACGGTTTCCCCCCATTCCCCCCCTCACCCACCACACTAAAACATATATTTAGACATACTAAAAAAAACAAAAAAAGTCAAAAGGACTAACACGCCGCTGGCGAAGCTGCCGGCCCGCGGCGCCACCCGATGCAGTCACGGAGATAACAAATCACTGAGATGCGCTGACTGGGAAAATGATCGATCCTCTGTTGATAAAGTGGGTTTCAGCTCATCCTGCAGCTGAATTTTCCATTAGAATTACTGGATAAGAGATGAATGAACCAAGTCTATGGGTGTCCTGAGCATTGGCTATATTCTTTTCAAATAACCCGCTAATAATTACCGACAAGTCTAACAAATGAATAAATCCCAGTGCCCATGTCACTGGTAGATAACTAATGCCAATGGGACCTGGAGTCAATTACTCCACACCAGGATAGGAGAAGTCTAGTTTAGTTTTGAGTTACAGCTTCCACCGAATCTGCACCGTTCACCCATACACAAGTTCGATTGTAGACACAAAGGATAATATACCAATTAACCTACAAAACTGCATGTCTATGGAATGTGGGAGGAATCCAGAGCACCTGGAAAAAATCCACATGGTCACAGGGAGAACGTACAAACTCTGTACAGACAGTACATGCAGCCATGATCTAACCCAGGTCCCTGGCGCGGTAAGGCAGCAACTCTACCGCTGCACCACTGTGCCGCTCTAAGCACTCGCAAAAGATTCTTCCACAGCAATTACAGTCTCGAAACTGAAGAGGCAGGACATTTATCTTTCCCCTTTAATTTCCAACTAATCATAGATTCTCCCCACCCCCCTCCCCATCAGCCCATCGGGCATCACTTCAGAGTGGGCTGGAGATATCTGTCAATCCAGAATGTGAGTGCGCGTAGAAATGAAAAGGAAAATTGGGGAACTCTGACTGCTCTTTACCCTGTTCAGGAAATCTGTGTCTCTGCTCAATGCTTCTTCCAGGTGCCCAGGAAATGTTTACAATGGACATGACTGGCTGTATTGACGTTAATGAGACTAGATCGTTTTGCAGGCTCTGCTCTGTGTTGTACAAGGGAGACTGTGTGTGCACGGTCCAGAAACTAACGGAATAGTGCAGCTTCTGAGGCAATCTACATTTTCTGGATGTAGAGAAGGGAGGTGGTGAGAGAAAGAAAAGAAAGGGACACAGAGGAGCGAGACAGACACACAGAGACAGAGAGAGGGGGAGTCAGACAAAAGAGAGAGGGTGAGGGGGAGAGAGAGAGATAGGGAGAGGCATAGACAGGGAGAGAGAGAGAGATGGAGACAGATAGAGACAGTGGGAAAGTTTGAGAGAGGGTGTGGGGAGAGAGAGATAGAGAGAGAGGAGGGAGAGAGGGAGGGAGAGGGGGAGGGAGGGAGGGAGAGGGAGAGGGAGGGGAGAAAGAGAGAGGGAGAGGGAGGGAGGGAGAGGGAGGGAGGGGAGGGAGGGAGAGGGGAGGGAGAGGGGAGGGAGAGGGGAGGGAGGGGGAGGGAGGGGGAGGGAGGGGGAGGGAGGGGGAGGGAGGGGAGGGGGAGGCGGGATGGGGAGAGGGAGAGGCAGAGGGAGAGAGGAGGAGGGAGGGGAGAGGGAGTGAGAGAGGGGGAGGGAGAGGGAGGGAGAGAGGGAGAGGAGGGAAGGGGAAAGGAGAGGGAGGGAGGGAGGGAGAGAGGGGAGAGGGAGAGGGAAGGAGGGAGAGACGGAGGGAGAGAGGGAGGGAGAGACAGGGAGAGGGAGAGACAGGGAGAGGAGAGAGAGAGGGGAGGGAGAGACAGGGAGAGGGAGAGACAGGGAGAGGGAGAGACAGGGAGAGGGAGAGACAGGGAGAGGGAGAGACGGGGAGAGACAGAGACAGTTGCTTATCGTAGTTATACATTACAGCATGGAAACATCCATTTGGCCCAACTTGCCTATACTGAACAAGATTTACCATCTACGCTAGTCCCACCTACCCAAGTTTTGCCCATATCCCTCTAAACATTTCATATCCAGGTACCTGCCAAAAATGTCCTTTAAATGCTGTACGTACCTGCCTCAAAAACAATACCGTGCAAAAATAAAAACATAGCCTGAAGTCCCAGTGCAATCAAGGCAGTTCGTAGTTTAGTTGGAGTTCGTAATGTCCACAGCCTGATAGTTATTGGAAAGAAGCTGTTCTCAACAAATTGGAGATCAATATAATCAAATCCCAATGTCTGTGATAGAGATGGAATTTAATTTGAAACGCATCGAGGGTGGCATGGTGGCGTAGTGGTAGGGCTACTGCCTTGCAGCCAGAGACCCGGGATCGGTCCTGACTACGGGTGCTTGCTTATACTGAGTTTGTATATTCTCCCCGTGACCTGCAAGGGATTTCCCAGAGTTTTTCGGATTCCTCCCACACTCCAAGAACGTACAGATTTGTAGGTTTATTGGCTTGGTATGAATGTAAAATTGTCCCAAGTGTGCGCAGGGTAGTGTTAATGCATGGGGATCGCTGGTTGGTGTGGACTCAGTGGGCCGAAGGGCCTGTTTCCGTGCTGTAACTAAACTAAACTGCATGCTTTTGTTCCACAGTAGAAACGTTGGCTTTGGCCTTTGGTCAGGTCACGAGAAAGGTTGTCAATTTTGCATCAGCTCATTTTCCAGTGGAGAAGTAGATAGGTGGCAAAAAGGGTTGTTTCTTCAATACTTTCCACGGCAACCTCCCATTTGGTGCTCACATCAAAGAGGCAGTGCACAGTCCCATCACTGCTCATATCTTTTGATTTCTCTAATGGAGAACTGACTGCTTTAAATAAAGGACGGTACAGAACTGCATTTCGTACTTACTTCCTTTTTTTACCAGACTCAGATGTTTTGCAGGACTCATAATAGAGTGATTACTTAGCCAGTCTCATAGCCAACCCTAAATACTCTTCTTAAAATGCCATATATTATTCATGAGGGTTTATGCTTCTGCAAGGAATATTTTTTTAAATTATCATCTTTTAACAACATATTTATGGAAAACCTTTTAACATAATAACATGCTGAAGTGCATCAATTTTGACGATGGTTGCTACCTGTACAGAGTTCGTACATTCTCCCTGCGACCATGTGGGTTTTCCCCGGGTGCTGTGGTTTCCTCACACACTCCAAAGACGTACAGGTTTGTAGGTTAATTGGCTTTGGTAAAAATTGTAAATTGTCCCTAGTGTGCAGGGCAGTGCTCGTGTGTGGGGGTGATCGCTGGTTGGCGTGGACTCGTCGGGCCGAAGGGCCTGCTTTCACGCTGTATCCCTAAAATATAAAGTCTAAAGTAAAAGAGCTGGACTCTGTTAATGGAAATATTGTTGATGCTTCAGGGTTGAGTTTGAGGTTTTCCACTCAGAAACAACTTAATCAATACTGAAGAAGGGTCTTGAACCGAAACGTCGCCTATTTCCTTTGCTCCATAGATGCTGCCTCCCCCGCTGAGTTTCTCCAGCATTTCCTTCGCTTTTCCAGCATCTGCAGTTTCTTCTTAAACACCACAATCAAGATCAGTAACTCACAGCGATGTTATTAACTTGATTTTTACAAGTTTAGAATAAAATCAATTTCTGTTTTCAGTTCAATCCTTAAACCACATGTTTAGTGACACCAGGTTATTTCCTGGTAAGTTCCTCAAAAGCCTTGAAGGATCAGAAAGCTGCTGAGACAGCCTTAATGCAACAAAATGAATCTGTAGAAGTTGTAACTGTGGCAACACTTTGAGCTTCACCCTTTCCATGCAAGAAAAGCAATTGGGGGAAATATACATTTGGGTGAAATCAACTACAGTAGAGTGAGAACTCTTTCATAAAGCAACGCTGCAGGAAAGGAAGAGTATGGAAGAATTAGGTACCCAAAGTCACCTGTTTTAGCAACATCTTCAGGAATATTCAATGCATCCCTTCTATTTTCTACACACCTCTTTTGGTTTCTTGCATTGAGTTTCCCAATCACAACAGCAAGTGCACAATCCAAGATTGGCTTTGACCATTACTAATAAACTGAAGAAAAAGTCACCCGACACTTTCACAAAAAGCTGAGACAAATGTCATTGCAATTTACAAGCTTCCTTTGGTGAACTACAGAAATGAAAGGACAACATAATGATTTAGCATCACTCAATACTTTGAAATGGCATATTTATTCCATGCAGCTGTGGTTCATTTCTCCTGTCTTATTCTGTACCTTAATGCATCTGCAACCTTTTACATGGTAAATTAATGGGCAGGCAAGGACATTTTGTGAAGCCTGTGTGACCACAAAAGGTCTCAAATCATCTTGACTGATGGAAAGATCATACGTTAATCATAGCTGAGAAAGGCTATTTGACAAATCCATCCGGAAAGACATTTATTAAAACATCAACTTGCTCTTGAATGATTTCATTGCTTGCATTTCACTAAATTCAATAATTCATTTCATATGTTAACTGATCTTTGTAAATTTACATTTAACCTATTCCAGCCTACTTTGTGCGGTGGTTTCACCATCCATTTAATTGTCTGGATTGATATCTTCCAATCCATTCACAATCTTGTATATATGTCTAGAAGACTACTTTTTAGCAGATTCTATTCAAGGTTAGAAACACAGTTTCTCCTGTCCTTCCTCCAAATTCAAAATTCTAAAGCTTGGGAACAACTTTGATTATTTGCACTTTCACCAGGGACCAAAACTGCATTTAAGGTTTAGCCTCAACATTTAAGAAGTCCTGCTAGTTTCACTGTTTGTATCCCTTCATTATCACCTCTTCCACAGCCAACAATGGATCATTGTGGGCTCCACCTTTCTTGAGTCATCTGTGATTTGTTCTGTGCCTTTTCATACCTCTAATTTCCCTCTCTCATGACTCTCGGTTTGGGGAGCGGTCTCGGCCCGAAACATCAGCTGTTCATTTTCTCCAGAGATGCTGCCTGACCAACTGGGTTGCTCCAGCATTTTGTGTCTATCTTTGGTGTAAACCAACCTGCTGATCCTTCCTACACATTTTAAAAGTTGATCTTGTTTCTTACTAATTCTAATATGTGATTTTGCTGACAAAGTTAACTATTATTTTCATTATTGCACTTCAGAATTAGCCAGATAATATGAAACTCAAGCTTCCTGGATTTCTTTCACTGTACCCTCCACCACATCAACATTTCAACATGTTACATCCATGTAGATATTTTGTCCAGCTTATTCTACAATTTCTAGTTAAATTCTACAATTTTACTGTCTCATCTAAAATATTTTTAATAATGAAAATAGACCAGGTCTGTTTATTAATTTAGTTTATTTAATTTTGTTTATCCTACACACTAGGGTCAATTTACATTTTTTACCGAACCCAATTACCTACAAACCTTTGCATGTCTTTGGAGTGTGGAGGAAACTGGAGCACCCCAGGGAAAACCCTCAAGGTCATGGGGAGAACGTACAAACTCAGTACAGACAGCACCCGTAGTCAGGATCGAACACGAATCTCTGGGGCTGTAAATACCTCTAAGGCAGCAACTCTACCGCTGGGCCACCATGTTGGCAGATTTGTTGAGGTCAAATTGCTACTGCTATTGCTATTCTCAATACTGAGTCCTGCATTTATTTGCAGTTCAATTCTACTCCTCTAATCGGCATTCCACCCAATAACCTAACATGCCTAACTTTGTCAAAAAGCCTTCTGGGATTATTTAAGTATAGATTGTAGTGCCCACAAGACCAAACTGGACCTAATTTGAGGAAGGACATTCTTGATATTGAGGGAGTACAGCGTAGGTTTACAAGGTTAATTCCTGGGATGGCGGGACTGTCATATGTTGAGAGAATGAAGCAGCTGGGCTTGTATACTTTGGAGTTTAGAAGGATGAGAGGGCATCTTATTGAAACATATAAGAGTGTTTAGGGTTTGGACACACTAGAGGCAGGAAACATGTTCCCGATGTTGGGGGAGTCCAGAACAAGGGGCCACACTTTAAGAATAAGGGGCAAGTAATTTAGAACGGAGACGAGGAAACACTTTTTCTCACAGAGAGTTGTGAGTGTGTGGAATTCTCTGCCTCAGAGGGCAGTGGAGGCAGGTTCTCTGGATGCTTTCATGAGAGAGCTGGATAGGGCTCTTAAAGATGGCGGAGTCAGGGGATATGGGGAAAAGGCAGGAATGGGGTACTGATTGGGGATGATCACATTGAATGGCGGTGCTGGCTCGAAGGGCTCAATAGCCTACTCCTGCACCTATTGTCTATTGTCAAACAGGGTATGACATTCAAAGAAGTGAAGGTTAGTGAACCAGTATCTTTCTCTTCAGAACTCCATATTATCAAATTTACAACCAATGTTTTGGGAAGATAATAGACCTGTATTGACCAAGGAGAGCTTTTCACTTTAAACTGACATTAATTTATTGCTTCCTCCCTGCCTTCCAGCAAGTACACATAGATTATAAATGCCACCTAATTTTCCTTTCTCCAATTCCTTGTAGAAAAGTTAACATTGAAACCTTATGACTTACTATTTTTGAATCACGCCTGCCAATGAACAAACTTTCATCATATCCATTAGTTTTGCTACAAGATGAAGCATTACCCAGATTTTTCTTTTCATATACTCAATGGGCTCCATATTGTTTTACAGCTTTGTTTTTGTCACCTCTTTCAACTACATTAAAATGTTTTGATTCTCATTACCTCCTTACCGTTGTAATACTGCAAGACTGTCACACTTTACATCAACAATAAACATAGAATGTAGAACAGTGCAGCACAGGAGCAGGCCATTGGCCAACAATGTCAAATTAATTCTCTCTGCACACGATCCATACCCCTCCATATCCATATGCTTGTCTAAAAGTCTCTAAATACCACTATATCTGCTTTCACTACCACTCCTGATGGCACATTCTCACTACCCTCCCTATCTTTCTCCATGGTGAACCCTGATGCCAAGTACTCGTAATGTACCTCGCCTACATCCTCTGACTCCAAACATAAATTCCTTCCTTTATTCTTGAGCAGTCCTACCCTCTCCCTAGTTAATCTCCCATTTTTAATGCATGCATAAAATGCCTGAGGATTCTCCTTAATCCTACTTGTGAGGGACTTTTTCAAGGGGCCCTCTTGGCCCTACTAATCTTCTGATTGAGTTCTTTCCTGCTTTTATTTTACTCAATGGCCCTCTGATTTCATATTTCTAAAACAAAGGCTTAATTCAGTTTTTGACTAAATTTACCTCTCTTGTCATCCAAGGTTCCCTTGCCATCCCCGCCTCTTCTCCTTATTGGATCCTGCCAGTCCTGATCAGTTGGATTTTCAAATGACTTCCAGGTGTCAGATGTGGACTTACCCAATAACATCTGCACCTAATTTACATTCCCTAGTTGCTGCTTAATAATGTTGTAATTTGCCTTCCTCAAATGTCGTTCCCTCAAGTTCCAGGCCTATGCCTATCCTAATCATAACTCTCTTAAATCTTGGGTTGTAAATAGTTTCCAAAATGCTCTCCCACAGAAAAGCCAGTCATCTGGCCAGCCATAACTCCCCATACAAGGCCCAGTAGGGTCAATCCACCAGTTCATGTCATAAGTGATAGGAGCAGAATTAGGTCATTCAGCCCATCAAGTCTACTCCACCATTCAATCATGGCTGATCTATCTCTCCCTCTCGACCCCGTTTCCTGCCTTCTCCCCATAACCTTTGACACCCATACTAATCAAGAATATATCTATCTCTGCCTTGAATATATCAACTGACTTGGCCTCCACAACCTTTGTGGCAAAGAATTCCACAGATTCACCACCGTCTGATTAAAGAAATTCCTCCACAACTCTTTCCTAATAGAACGTCCTTTAATTCTATTAGGAATTCTTCATTCCCCCTCATTCTTCTAAACTCCACCGGGTACAGGCCTGCTGCCATCAAAAGCGCATCGTATGTTAACCTACTCATTCCTGGGGTCATGTTTGTAAACGTCCTCTGGGCCCTCTCCAGAGCCAGCACATCCTTCCTCCGATATGTTGCCACAATTGCTCACAATACTCCAAATGCGGCCTCACCAGAGCCTCAGAATTACAATCCTGTTTTTGTGTACAAGCCCTCTTGAAAGAAATGCTAGCATTGCATTTGCTTTCTTTACTACCAATTCGACTTGCAGATTAACATTTTGGGAATCCTGCACCAGCACTCCCAAGTCCCTTTGCTCCTCCAATTTCTGGATTATTTCCCCATTTAGAAAATAATCTATGCCTTTATTCATACTACCAAAACACATGACTCCACTCTTTCCTACACTATATTACATCTGCCACTTCCCTGCCCACTCTCCTAACCTATCCAAGTCCATCTGCGGAGTCCCTGCTTTCGCCACACTACCTGCCCTTCCACCTATTTTTGTATCTTCCGCAAACTGTGCCACAAAGCCTTCAATCCCCTCATCCAAATCATTAGTTTTACAACGTGAAGAGCAGAGGCATCAGCACCGGGCCCTGCAGAATTCCGTTAGTCACTGGCAGCCACCATAAAAAAAAACTTTATTGCCACTCTTTGGCTTCTGCCATCCAGCCAGCCTGATATCCATGCTAGTATCTGCCCTTTGATACCATGGGCTTTCATCTTCCTTAGCAGCCTCCCACGTGGCACCTCATCAAAGGCTTTCTGCAAATCTAGGAAAACAACGTCTACTGACTCTCCTTTGACTGTCCTGCTATTTACTTCTTCAAAGAATTCCAGTAAATTTGTCAGACAAGACCTCCCCTTCACAAAGTCATGCTGACTTTGACCTGGGTTTGATCCTGACCACGGGTGCTGTCTGTACGGAGTTTGTACGTTCTCCCCATGACCGCACTGGTTTTCCCCGGGTTTTTCCCTGGAAACTGTCCAAAGACGACTTAGTCCTACGTTGCGATTCAGCAGAGCCAGATGTGGTGCCGCTACTCTGGCAGCTGGTGTTATTTGTCCATGAAAGGCCATGCAGTCAACAGTATTAACAATGGAATACTTGTTTGAGAGGGAGATAACCAGAGGAGACTCCTGCACTACCTGCCTGACTCTACTGGCAGTCACCCATCCATCTAGCAGAACCTTTGGTGTAACCATTGCCCTGAAACTAGTTTATAATCATTTCTGCCTCCTGCATGCCCCTCGGTGTGTCTAACTACTGCTCTAACCGATCCATGTAGGCTGAGAGGAGCCGCTGACACGCACACTTCCCGCTTCATTTTAGATATTTATTTCATCTGATCATCCTTCTTAACGTTGTATACATGTCCAAACAAACCTCATTTCTACTCTTACTGCTGGGATCACAAAGGTTTTTAAGAGTCACAGTGATAAAGTGTGGAAACAGGCCCTTCGGCCCAACATACCCACACCGGCCAACAATGTCTCAGCTACACTCGTCCCACTTGCCTGCGCTTGGTCCATATCCCTCTAAACCCGTCCTAACCATGTACCAGTCTAACTGCTTCTTAAACAGTGGGATAGTCCCAGCCTCAACTACCACATCTGGCAGCTTGTTCCATACACCCACCACAATTTTTGTGTGAAAAAGTTACCCCTCAGATTCCTATTAAATCTTTTCCCCTTTGTCTTGAACCTATGTCCTCTGGTCCTCGATTCCCCTACTATGGGCAAGACTCTGTGTACCTACCCGATCTATTCCTCTCATGATTTTGTACACTTCTATAAAATCTCATCCTCCTGCGCTCCAAGAAATAGAGACCCAGCCTACTCAACCTCTCCCTATAGCTCACGCCCTCAATTCCTGGCAACTTCCTCGTAAATCTTTTTTGAACCCTTTTAAGCTTGCAATATCTTTCCTATAACATGGTGCCCAGAACGGAACACAATATTCTAAATGTGGTCTCACCAACGTCTTATTCAACTGCAACATGACCTCCCAACTTCTATACTCAATACTCTGACTGATGAAGGCCAATGTGCCAAAAGCATTTTTGACCACCTTATCTACCTGCGACTCGACCTTCAAGGAACCATGCACCTGTACTCCTAGATCCCTCTGCTCTACAACACTCCCCAGAGGCCTACCATTCACTGTGTAGGCCCTGCCCTAGTTAGACGTCCCAAAATGCAACACCTCACACTTCTCTGTATTAAATTCTATCAACTATTCCTCAGCCCACCTGGCCAATCGATCCAGATCCTGCTGCAATCTTTCACAACCATCTTCACTATCTGCAAAACCACTCACTTTTGTTTCATTTCTTTGTGTTTCTTACATTAATATAGTAGTCTATTTAGGGTTATGCCAATTCATCTTCTCATCCAGTTGGAAAAAAAAGACATTACAGGTAGACAGAGTAACTCAGTGGCTCAGGCAGCACCTCTGTAATAGGTGATGTTTTGGGACAGGAATCTTCTTCAGACTGAATGTATGGGCTGGAGGCGAGAAAAGACCAGGACAGAACAGGGTCAACAACAGATGACTCCCATAGATCTCAGATGATCTAGTTTGTCCTGCCCCTAAACGCAAAAGGGAGAGTTTACAGGTCCTCACCTTTCACCCCACCAACCCTCACATCCTCTGATATTTCCGTCATCTCCAACATGACCCCACCACCAATCACATCTCCCCATCTACACCCCTTTCTACCTTCTGCAGGGACCACTCCCTCCGCAACTTCCACTCACCCCTTCCCATCCAGACCATCCTCTCCTCAGGTACTTTCCCAGGAGCCCCAAATGTCCTTTCAGGTGAGACCGAGGTTCACATGTACCTCCTTTAACGTCATCTACTGCATCCGGTGTTCCCGATGTGGGCTCCTGTACATCCTGCAAAATGGACCAAAGTTAGCATGGTTTAGTGAAGAGGAGATCTTGCCTGACAAATCTGTTAGAATTCTTTGAGGACATAAGTAGCAGGATAGCCAAAGGAGAGTCAATAGATGTTTACTTGGATTTTCAGAAGGCCTTTGATAAGATGCTAAACAAGATGAGAGTCCATGGTATTAGAGGGGGACATACTAGCATGGATATCAGGTCGGCAGAATATGAAGAGTGGGAATAAAGGGGGCTGTTTCTTGTTGGCTGCTGGTGACTAGCGGAGTTCCGCAGGGGTCGGTGCTGGTTCTGCTACTCATCACATTGGATATTAATGATTTGGATGTTGGAATTGATAGCTTCGTGGCCAAGTTTGCGGATGATAAGGAGATAGATGGAGGGGCAGAGAGCGTAGAGGAAGGAGGGAGTCTGCTGAAGGACTTCTACAGGTTGGGAGAGTGGGCAAAGAAGTGGCAGATGGAACACAGCGTAGCAAAAAGCGTCCGGTCATGCACTTTGGTAGTAGAAATAAAGACTATTTTCTAAATGACGATAGAAATCAGAAATCGGAGGTGCAAAGGACCTTGAAAGGACCAGGATTACCAAAAGGTTAATTGGCAGGTTGAATTGGAAGGCAAATGTAATATTAGCATTAATTTCGAGGACTAGAATATAAAAGCAGGATGCAATGCTGAGGCTTTTGAAGACGCTGGCCAGACGGCATTTGAAATATTGTGAGCAGCTTTCAACCTGATATCTGAGGAGGTATGTGCAAGCATTGGAGAGGGTACAGAAGGGGTTTATGAGAATGATCCCGGGCATGATTGGGTTACTGTATGATGAGCGTTTGACAAGTCTGGGCCTATACTCGCTGAAGTTTAGAAGGGTGACGGGGAACCTCAATGAAACTTACCTAATAGTGAAAGGCCTGGGTAAAGTGGATGTGGAGAGGCAGTTTCCACTAGTGGGAGAGTCTAGGACTAGAGGGCACCGCCTCAAAATGAAAGAATGTACCTTTAGAAAGGGGACGAGGAGGAATTACTTTAGCCAGAGGGTGGTGAATCTGTGGAATTCATTGCTGGGATGAATGAATCCCAGCAAAGGGATCCCTCCCACCATTGAGGTCTGTGGAGGCCAAGTCTTTCGGTATCTTTAAAGCAGAAATCGACAGGTTTGATTGGTAAGGGTGTCAAAGATTATGGGGAGAAGGCACCAGCATGCGATTGAAATGGAAAAATAGACCAGCCATGATTGAATAATGGAGTAGACCTGATCAGCTGAATGGCTTAATTCTGCTCCTATGACTTACGGACTTTTCTCCTTTGTGTTTCAACTAATGCTTTTGCATGTTCAATCTGCTCTTTTATCAAACATTGTTCCATGACTTTCTTTGTACTTCCTATTGTAGTTCTTTTCCTAAGTATCAAGTCACATTACTTTATTCATTGTCAAAACCTTGGAAAAATTCACTCTATTACAGAGTTAGTTGACTAACTTTTATCTCTCCTTTTGCCCAGGTTAGTATTCCTTTCTTTGCACCTGACCAGTTCATTTCATTTATGTGATTTCCAAGCTGTTTTATTTCTAATATTACAGTATGGTAAATATTTGAATCAATCGGCTGAAAACTAATAAAACTCAACAATCTCTTCCAAACTATCAATTTGTTGGAATTTACAGGGTTCTTTTTAATATAACATCAAAAAAAATCATTAACAAATGTTGAAAACACACTGTACAACATGCTTTATTTATAAGCAGGTACAGAAGGCATTACATCACATTTGGTACAACAAGTAATTAAGCAACGTTCCTCAATTCTAACTTTGGCACAGCAACGTCAGTGACTAATTGCGTACCCCGGTTTCATTCTAAAGGGCAAAACAGGTACCCTTCTATTCAGACCAAACAAGGCTCCATTTACAAAGATGCCAAGCTTTTGTTTAGTGCTAGGTTTAGCTGCCAGTGATTTAACTTTAAAAGTGTGTTAAGACACCACGTGACAACTGTGCGTACTACAATACCAAATACAGCCTCACTCAAAACTTTGTACCTGTAAAAGAGTAAAATGGGCCAGTTTTATAGAAATCTCATGAACAATTCAATGCCTTCACCCGCAAAACCAGTTTTGTCTGTAACAATATTTTTCTAATACAAAGCTTCACATTTTTCCAATACAAAGCTTCACGCATTCCCTCATTTGGATTAAGATTTGTATTTAATTAGTTAAAACATTTTAAATTTGCCAACAGTACATACCCAATTTGGGAATTTTGGGGAAGGACGGAGTGCTTATTAAATCGATCCTGTCGTCTTCACTATGCCAGGATAATGCTATATATTGATACATTGCAGAATTTTATTAATAATAGTCAAATTTTCAAAGTTTCATCATGAATTATGTTTGGATGACTGTTCTGATATAACATAATTTCCTTACGGGTTTTCTAAGAGTGAATTATCTTGGGTGCTTTAGAGATATTTTAAAACAAAATGAAGCTTTATTAAATTGTGCTTTTCAATATAATAGTGCTAACGAGGTACATTTGGGGGAGTTAGGAGGTACATTTAATCTCATGATTACAAGATACTACTTTACCAAATATCATGAAAAGTACACAACTTGAATGATGTTTACAATATATCAGGTGATCACATCTTGCTGATGAAACGAGCAGTAGATAAGTTATCAGGCTGATGAAAGAGATGAACACTGCACTCTACCCCCCTCTGCTGTTTTCCAATCACTCACAAAATGTACCATTCGTGAAATGCATTAAAAAGCAAATTCAAGCCTTTAAAATGGAGGGCGAATTAATAACATTACTACTTAAAATATTTTAAAAACTTGAAATGACATATCAAACAATCCAAACAGGGATTGCACCATTCTTATTTATTCATCTTTGACATATAAAATTATTCTTTAGCTTCAGGTTTAAGGCTGAACATTTCAGAGAAAACTTTAAAAGCATCAACCTTTAAACAAACAAAAAACAAGTTTGTGAGTGTTTGAATATATTTCAGATTGTACAACTATAAATTTCAAGCCCATTTGTCTCTCCTAACAACATGTGTCAAGTTGCATTGTTGGAAATGTTACCACAAACAACAAATGGGATAAAAGCACAATTCTATGTTTGCTGGGGTAGTACGCTTTACTATGCCCTCTGCAGGACAAACACGGGTAAGGCTAAAGATTTGCTATGGATCTTCTGCTTTGCATTCACTAGCTGTTACAAGGAGTTGTCTTGGCTGAGATAGAAACAATGACCAACTAAGTTCCTTTTGGTGGCGTCCACTTCAAACAGCTGGAGTCTATGGTTTTGTTTCCATTTGTTCGCTTTGCTTCTTTGGCCAGCCACTCATCTATTAGATCCTAAAGAGAAACAGAAAAAGCAGATGATGGAAGCTAATGCATCGATTATTATATAAGACTGTTGCAGGGTTATTAAATCATAACAAAAAAAATTGCCAAATAAAGATAACACAAACAATTATTTAGTTATTAATTATTATTTAGTATTATCATGCTGAAGCATTACTGTAAAGTTATTGGCACCCAAAATTCAGAAAATAATTATTCACCTTTGACTTTAGAGATACAGCGTGGAAACAGGCCCTTTGGCCCACCGAGTACACACATCACCAATCACCCCATACACTAGCACGATCCTACATACTAGGGACAATTTACAATCTACAGAAGCCACTTAACCTACAAACCTGCATGTCTTTGGAGTGTGGGAGGAAACCGGAGCACCCGGAGAAACCCGCGCAGTCACAGGGAGGAACATACAAGCTCAGTACAGACAGCAGCTGCAGTCATGATCAAACCAGGGTCTCTGGTGCTGTAAGGCAGCAACTCCACTGCTGTGCCACTGTGCCAAAACCATGTTTTAGTCATAGAGTGATACAGTGTAGAAACAGGCCCTTCAGCCCAACTCATCCACACCAGCCAACAATGTCCCAGCTACCCTACTCCCGCTTGCCTGCGCTTGGTCCAGCTCCCTTAAAAACCTGTCCTATCCATTTACCTGTCTAACTGTTTCTTAAACGATGGGATAGTCAAAGCCCCAACTACCTCCTCTGGCAGCTTGTTCCATACACACACCACCCTTTGTGTGAAAAAGTTAACCCTCAGATTCCTATTAAATCTTTTCCCCTTCACCATGAACCTATGTCCTCTGGTCCTCGATTTCTACTCCGGGCAAAAGACTGTGCATCTACCCGATCTATACCGCTCATGATTTTGTATACCTTTATAAGATCTCCCTATAGCTCATACCCTCTAGTCCTGGCAACATCCTTGTAAATCTTTTCTGAACATATTCAATATTAGGAGGGATAGACAGAAAGGAAAAGGAGGTGGGGTAGCATTGCTGGTTAGAGAGGAGATTAACGCAATAGAAAGGAAGGACATTAGCTTGGAGGATGTGGATTCGATATGGGTAGAGCTGCGAAACACTAAGGGGCAGAAAACGCTAGTGGGAGTTGTGTACAAGCCACCTAACAGTAGTAGTGAAGTTGGGGATGGCATCAAACAGGAAATTAGAAATGCTTGCAACAAAGGTAAAACAGTTATCTACATATAGATTGGGTGAATCAAATTGGCAGGGGTGCTGAGGAAGAGGATTTCTTGGAATGTATGCGGGATAGTTTTCTAAACCAACATGTAGAGGAACCAACGAGAGAGCAGGCTATTCTAGACTGGGTATTGAGTAATGAGAAAGGGTTAGTTAGCAGTGTTGTTGTGCGAGGCCCCTCGGGCAAGAGTGACCATAAAATGTTTGAGTTCTTCATTAGGATGGAGAGTGAAATTATTAATTCAGAAACAAGGGTTCTGAACTTAAAGAAAGGTAACTTTGACGGTATGAGACGTGAGTTGGCCAAGATAGACTGGCAATTGATTCTTAAAGGGTTGACAGTTGATATGCAATGGAAGGCATTTAGAGACTGCATGGATGAACTACAACAATTGTTCATCCCAGTTTGGCAAAAGATTAAATCAGGGAAGGTAGTGCATCCGTGGATAACAAGGGAAATCAGGGATAGTATCAAAACAAAAGATGAAGCATACAAATTAGCCAGAAAAAGCAGCCTACCAGAGGCTGGGAGAAATTCAAAGTCCAGCAGAAGAGGAGAAAAGGCTTAATTAGGAAAGGGAAAATAGATTATGAAAGAAAACTGGCAGGGAACATAAAAACTGACTGCAAATGTTTTTATAGATATGTGAAGAGAAAAAGATTAGTTAAAACAAATGTAGGTCCCTTGCAGTCCGAAACAGGTGAATTGATCATGGGGAACAAGGACATGGCAGACCAATTGAATAACTACTTTGGTTCTGTCTTCACTACGGAAGACATAAATATACTGCCGGAAATAGCAGAGGACCGGGGGTCAAATGAGGTGGAGGAACTGAGTGAAATCCAGGTTAGTCGGGAAGTGGTGTTAGGTAAATTGAATGGATTAAAGGCCGATAAATCCCCAGGGCCATATAGGCTGCATCCCAGAGTATTTAAGGAAGTAGCCCCAGAAATAGTGGAAGCATTAGTGATAATTTTTCAAAACTCTTTAGATTCTGGAGCAGTTCCTGAGGATTGGAGGGTAGCTAATGTAACCCCACTTTTTAAAAAGGGAGGGAGAGAGAAAACAGGGAATTACAGACCAGTTAGTCTAACATCAGTAGTGGGGAAAATGCTAGAGTCAATTATTAAAGATGGGATAGCAGCACATTTGGAAAGTGGTGAAATCATTGGACAAAGTCAGCATGGATTTATGAAAGGTAAATCAGGTCTGACGAATCTTATAGAATTTTTCGAGGATGTAACTAATAGAGTGGATAAGGGAGAACCAGTGGATGTGTTATATCTGGACTTTCAGAAGGCTTTCGACAAGGTCCCACATCCCACATAAGAGATTAGTATGCAAACTTAAAACACACGGTATTGGGGGTTCAGTATTGATGTGGACAGAGAACTGGCTGGCAGACAGGAAGCAAAGAGTAGGAGTAAATGGGTCCTTTTCAGAATGGCAGGCAGTGACTAGTGGGGTACCACAAGGCTCAGTGCTGGGACCCCAGCTATTTACAATATATATTAATGATTTGGACGAGAGAATTGAATGCAACATTTCTAAGTTTGCGAATGACACGAAGCTGGGGGGCAGTGTTAGTTGTGAGTAGGATGCTAGGAGGCTGCAAGGTGACTTGGATAGGTTAGGTGAGTGGGAAAATGCATAGCAGATGCAGTTTAATGTGGATAAATGTGAGGTTATCCACTTTGGTGGCCAGAACAGGAAAGTAGACTATTATCTGAATGGTGGCCGATTAAGAAAAGGGGAGATGCAACAAGACCTGGGGGTCATGGTACACCAGTCATTGAAAGTAGGCATGCAGATGCAGCAGGCAGTGAAGAAAGCGAATGGTATGTTAGCATTCATAGCAAAAGGATTTGAGTATAGGAGCAGGGAGGTTCTACTGCAGTTGTACAGGGCCTTGGTGAGACCACACCTGGAGTATTATGTACAGTTTTGGTCTCCTAATCTGAGGAAAGGCATTCTTGCCATAGAGGGAGTACAGAGAAGGTTCACCAGACTGATTCCTGGGATGTCAGGACTTTCATATGAAGAAAGACTGGATAGACTCGGCTTGTACTCGCTAGAATTTAGAAGATTGAGGGATATCTTATTGAAACTTACAAAATTCGTAAGGGGTTGGACAGGCTAGATGCAGGAAGATTGTTCCGATGTTGGGGAAGTCCAGAACAAGGCGTCACAGTTTAAGGATAAGGGGGAAAGTCTTTTAGGACCGAGATGAGAAAAACATTTTTCACACAGTTAGTGGTGAATCTGTGGAATTCTCTGCCACAGAAGGTAGTTGAGGCCAGTTCATTGGCTATATTTAAGAGGGAGTTAGATGTGGCCCTTGTGGCAAAAGGGATATGGAGAGAAGGCAGGTACAGGATACTGAGTTGGATGATCAGCCATGATCATATTGAATGGGGATTCGAAGGGCCGATTGGCCTACTCCTGCACCTAGTTTCTATGTTTCTATGTAACCCTCTCATTCTTGACAATATCTTTTCAATAACATGGGGGCCGGAACTGAAGACAATATTCTAAATGCAGTCTCACCAACGTCTTATACAATTGCAACATGACCTCCCAACTTCTATACTCAATACTCTGACTGATGAAGGCCAAAATACCAAAAGCCTTTTTGACCACCTTATCTACCTGCTACTCGACCTTCAAGGAACCATGCACCTGTACTCATAGATCCCTCTGCTCTATAACGCTACCCAGAGGCCTACCATTTACTGTTGGTCATGCCTTTGTTCGACGTCCCAAAATGGAACAACTCACACTGCTATGTATTAAATTCTATCAACCATTCTTCCGCCCACCTGGCAAATCGATCCAGATCCTGCTGCAACCGTTCACAACCATCTTCACTATCTGGAAAACCACTAACTTTTGTATCATCAGCAAACTTGCCAACCTTGCCCTGTATGTTCTCATCCAAATTATTGACGTGGATGACAAACAGTAACGGGCCCCACACCGAACCCTGAGTCACACCACTAGTCACAGGCCTCCAGTCTGAGAAGCAACCTTCCACCATCATCTTCTGCTTCCTTCCATGGAGCTAATTTTCTATCCATTCGGCTATCACTCCTTGGATCCCATGCGATCTAACCTTCCAGAGCAGCCTACCAAGCGGAACCTTGTTGAATGCCTTACTAAAGTCCATGTACACAACAACTACAGCTCTGCCCTCATCAACATTTTTGGTTATGTCTTAAAAAACTTAGATTTGTGAGACACGACCACTCACATACAGAACCATGCTGACTATCCATAATCAGCCCTAGCGCATCCAAATGCCTGTCTATCCTATCTCTCAGAGTACTCTCCAGTAACTTACCAACAACAAATGTAAAAGCTCAACGATCTATAGTTCCCAGCAATTTCTCTGCAGCCCTTCTTGAAAAGAGGCACAACATTGGCCACCCTCCAGTCTTCTGACACCTCTCCTGTATTCAATCAACCAGGGCTCCCACAATTTCCTCTCTAGTTTCCCGCAATGTCCTCGAATATATCTGCAGGCCCTGGAGATTTCTCTACCTTCAAACACGACAGTACCTTCAGTACTTCTTTGACGGTAACCCTGACTGCTCTCAAGACACTTCCAGTGACTGCTGCTCCAATTTCCTCGGTGCTACTATCTTTCTCTTCGGTAAATACAGGTAGGTAGGAAGGTAGGTATCGGTCTGTCTGTCTATCTCTATATTACTACAACTCTCATCTTATTTGTTTGTCCGGTTTATACCTGCACAAAAACAACGCTACAATTTTTGTTTAGATTAATGGTATATTTTACAAGTTATTGACGTTTAAAACGTAAAAAAAAATAAAACAGCGGCCCCCACTTCCGTCACAAAGAACATCCCATGGGTCCTCAGCATGGCCTTTGCAAAATTTCAGACCGTCATCTTTTTTCCCCATCACAAAAGTGACCCGACAGCTCCACGAGTAAATTTCCTATTTTAATTTCTGCTCCCCCGGGCCCTGGGCTGGGGTTGGAGCCGGTGAGGGTAGAGGTCGCGCCGGTTACCCTCAGCCTCTCCTCCCCAGGATGCTAGTCCCCCCTGACAGCCCCCGCCCTCAAGCCCCCCCCCCCCCCCTCCCCCCCTAGCTCTAGGACGTTCACTCCCCCCGACAGCCCCACCTCAAGTCCTTCCTCTCCCCTGGTTCCAGGATGCTCCCCCCCCCCACAGGCCTCGCCTCAAGCCCTCCCCCAGGACGCTTGCACACCTCCCCCCGCCTCAAGTACAACTTCATCGCCGCCTTGCTGGGGAAAACAGGGCTGGCAGTTGAGGGGAATGAAGAGGGAGGGTGAAGAGGAGGGGGAGGGAGTATTGGGGAATGAGGGGGGACGGTGGATATGGGAAGAGGGATGGCGAGGCGCAGTCGGGGGAGGATTGCTGTGACTCGCGTCACAATGGGGATCTCTGGCGTCATAACGGGAACCCGTCAGCCGCGCCTGCGCAGTTGGAGGCTACGGGTGAGTGAGGGAATATTGCGTTGGGGGAACAGGGCCCAACGGGTCCCACTTGGTCTAGTGTATTTATAATAAAATATTTTGGGATTGTCCTTAATGCTACCCGCCAGAGCTATCTTCTGGCCCCTTTTTGCCCTTCTGATTTCCTTTAGTAGTTTATTCTTTAGGTCCCGGAACTCCTCCAGGGATGCACTTGATCCCAGCTGCCTATACCTGTCCAATACATTCTTCTTGTTTTTGACTAATGTCTCAATTTCCCTTGTAGGCCAAGCTTCCTTACGTTTGCCTGTTTACCCTTCACTTTAACGGTGACGCACACATCCTGAACTTTCTTCAGTACACTTTTTAAACATCCTGTTAATCCTGGCCAAATTGGAGATGCTAGGACCCTAAAATTGAGTAAAGGCTTCTGGGCTGCTAGGCCATTTAGTCAATTTAAAAGTGCTTTCTGTAGAAATGGGGCAAGCTGCAAAATGGTGCCAGTTTGTCTAGAGCCTAGATCAGAGCTGCAGGAAGAGAGAGGGAACATCTGCAGACCCTGGCAATTAGGTGTAAAATGCATTGAATGGATTGGATGAATGCAAACCAGACACACACATTGTAAATAATGTTGCAAAGCTTTACTTTGCTGGGTGTTGATTAGATTAAGTATTGAGCCTTGTCTGGTTTTCTTGCATATCAGACGATAAGGCAAGCAATAGGGAGAAGGGACAGATGGAGACCAAGGAACTGGAGATCAATTTGAGTAGGTCAGGAGTGGATGAAGAGTGAAAGTGACAAGAAATTCACCTCACCAGGGTCCCAATCCAGCACCGCAGCATAAATACCATTGCCATTCACTTCCCCATACGTTTACTGAACGTTTTCTCAATAAGCTTCAATAGGAATAATGCAGGAGTAACATTACCATAAGAGTGATGTTAAGATTGCAGAATGATCTCTCACATTTTGAACTGCCTGGTTAGATTTACATATTGATGTGAAATGTTTGTTATATTCCATTTCAAGAAACAGATTGCCCAACATGGAATATAATGTGTGACGCAATTATTTGATGGGTATTTTAAAGGGAAATATCAGACATAATCAAAAATTGAGAGCTAGAAATTCAAGTTTCAAGTTCAAGTTTACATTTATTATCACATGCACCAAATGGTACAGTGAAATTTGGGTTGCCATACGAATAAATTCAATGACATAATGCATTTTTAAAAATAATACATGACTGGAAATTGACTTTATGCAGAAATATATGTGAAATCACTCTTCCCTGTGGCTTTGCCTCACTCTGGAAATTCAACAAGGCATTACTGGAATAATTCACGTGATTTTATCATTTTCTGCACAAGGCTCACTGTGCACCACTGGCTAAAGTTAGATCACTTTGTTTGAGGAACCACCACTATTAGGGATTCCTGATTCAATTAGATTTCAATGCTATTATGCTAATTGGGACTGCTGGAAAGCAATTCCTCCCACATCGGCATTCCCAATCATGGCGATATTGTCCTGATGTCACTGCAACCACTCAATGTCCCATCACCTTTCTCAAGCAGCATTGCTGAAAGTTGTAGTGGTGGGCACATGACCAAAGTTGACATGAGCATGACACAGCAAGGCCTAACTATTTTACCTATTTGTAGACAAATTTTTTTCGTCGAACTTTGGGCTGGTTTTCGGATCAGAAGATTTAGTGATGATGTGGAAGCCCAGTGCTGACGTGGATCTTGGACAAGCAGCAATCAAAGAGAAGCAGGGAGAAGAGCTTATTGGCTGAAATCCATGGGAAAGGTGAGTCAGAGGGGGAAAAACAGTTTAAAAAGAGCGCCAAAAGTCAGTATTAGCCCAGTGCTGACGTGGATCTTGGACAAGCAGCAATCAAAGAGAAGCAGGGAGAAGAGCTTATTGGCTGAAACCCGTGGGAAAGGTGAGTAAGTCGCAGGGGAACAACAGTTTAAAACTGAGGAATTTGGTTTATAAATTGGTAAATTAGGCAATTTATCAGTCAATATAAGCAAGGCTGCTCTCGGGGAGCGTCAGTGAGAAAAGTGTGAGTCTTTGGCGAGGAGGCTGAGGAGAGGAGGCTATGCAAAAAGCAGGAGAGGACGGGACGAGGTGAACACATGACAGGACAGATAAGACGGTGTGATGTTTACAGAATGTGGGAGCCCAGGGACACGGATGGAGCCTCTGGCTGCTACAACTGTGGCAAGTGTGTCCAGCTTCAGCTCCTGAAGGACCGTGTTGGGGCACTGGAGAAGCAGCTGGATGACCTCAGGGCTATCCGGGAAAACTAGTTTTCTGGACAGGACCTACAGTGAGGTTGTCACACCGAGGATACGGGAAGAACGCAGGTGTGTGACTGAGAGAAAGGGTGGTAACCGTGGAGTGCAGAAGGCCCAGGTAGCTGTGCCTAATGAAAATAGGTACGCCCTCTTGGGAACTGTCGGGGGGAGACGATGCTTCCAGTCCGAGCGGCAGACATGTCGGTGGCTCCAATCTTAGAGATGGGACTCGACCGGCGAAACCAACGTTGGGCAGACACATAGTGGTGGGTGACTCCATTGTCCGACGAGCAGACAGGAGATTCTGTGGCGGCAGACGAGACGCGAGGATGGTCTGTTGCCTCCCTGGTGCCAGGGTTCAGGATGTCACGAGCCAAATTCAGAACATTCGAGAGAGAGAGAGAGAGAGAGGTGCAAATGCCGCAGTAGTGTGCACGTAGGCGCAAATGACATCGGGTAGAAGGGGGAGGAGGTTCTCCAACATGAGTTCAGAGAGTTGGGAAGAAGACTGAAAGGCAGGACGTCTAGGGTGGTCATCTCTGGATTGCTTCCAGTACCTCGTGCTAATGAGGACAGGAACAGGGAGATAGGGGATCTGAATGTGTGGCCGAGGGACTGGTGCAGGGAGCAAGGATTTAGGTTTAACGATCATTGGGATCTCTTCTGGGGTAGGGGTGACCTGTACAAAAGAGACGGGTTACACCTTAACTGGAGGGGGACCAATATTCCGGCAGGCAGGTTTGCTAGGGCTACACGTGTGGGTTTAAACTAAATAGTGGGGGGGAGGGATTGACAAATTGGGAGTATACAGATGGAGTTGAAGGGGAAGTGACTACAGGAAGAATTACAAAAGATTCTAATTAATGGGAAGAAAAGTTTGAGAAGGGATAAAAGAGTAAAGTCAGGGCCAATTGCGAGCGGTGCGAGGGGGGACGAGAATAGTGAGGTCAAAGTGTTGTATAAAGCGCGAAGTATAAGAAATAGAGTGGACGAGCTTGAGGCTCAGTTAGAAATTGGCAAGTATGATGTTGTGGGAATTACAGAGACATTGCTGCAAGAGGGCCAGGTCTGGGAAATGAATGTTCAAAGGTTTTCCTCCTATCAAAAAGACAAACAGGTGGGCAGAGGGGGTGGGGTAGCTCTGTTGGTGAGGAATGAAATGCAGTCGCTTGCAAGGGGTGACATTGAAACAGGAGATGTGGAGTCAGTATGGAAAGAACTAAGGAATTGTAAGGGTAAAAATAACCTAATGGGACTTATCTACAGGCCCCCAAACAGTAGCCTGTACATAGGGTGCAAGTTGAATCAGGAGTTAAAATTGGCATGTAGCAAAGGTAATGCTTTGGTTGTTATAGGAGATTTCAACAAGCAGGTAGACTGGGAACATTAGGTTGGTACTGGACCCAAGAAAGGGACTTTGTAGAGTGCCTTCAAGATGGATTCTTAGAACAGCTTGTATTGGAGCCTACCAGGGAGAAGGCAATTCTGGATTTAGTGTTATGTAATGAACCGGATTTTGATAAAGGAACTTGAGTTTAATGAGCCATTAGGAGGTAGTGACCATAATATGGTCAGGTTTAATCTACAATTGGAGAGGGAGAAGGGTAGATCGGTGGTGTCAGTGTTACAGTTGAATAAAGGGGACTATGGGGCCATGAGAGGGGAGCTGGCCAAAGTTGACTGGAAAGATACACTGGTAGGGATGACAGTGGAACAACAATGGCAGGTATTTCTACGAATAATACAGAAGGTGCAGGATCAGTTCATTCCTAGGAGGGAGAAAGATTCCAAGGGGAGTAAGGGGCGACTGTGGCTGACAAGGGACGTTAGGGACAGTATAAAAATAAAAGAGAAGAAGTACAACGTAGCAAAGATGAGTGGGAAGCAAGAGGATTGGGTAATGTTTAAAGAGCAACAGAAGATAACTAAAAAAACAATACGGGGAGAAAAGATGAGGTACGAACGTAAGCTAGCCAAGAATATAAAGGAGGATAGTAAAAGCTTCTTTAGGTATGTGAAGAGGAAAAAATTAGTTAAGATCAAAGTTGGACCCTTGAAGACCGAAAAAGGTGATTTTTTTACGGGGAACAAGGAAATGGCAGATGAGTTCAACAGGTACTTTGGATCTGTCTTCACTAAGGAGGACACAAATAATCTTCCTGATATAGTAGTGGCTAGAGAATCTGGGGTGACGGAGAAATTGAAAGAAATCCACATTAGGCAGGAAATGGTGTTGGGTAGGCTGATGGGACTGAACGCTGATAAATCCCCAGGACCTAATGGTCTGTATCCCAGGGTACTTAAGGAAGTGGCTCTAGAAATCGTGGATGCATTGGTGATAATTTTCCAATGTTCTATAGACTCAGGATCAGTTCCTGTGGATTGGAGGGTAGCTAATGTTATCCCGCTTTTTAAGAAAGGCGGGAGTGAGAGAACAGGGAATTATCGACGTTAGCCTGACATCGGTGGTGGGGAAGATGGTGGAGTCAATTATAAAAGAGGAAATAACCGCACATTTGGATAGCAATAACAGGATCAGTCTGAGTCAGCATGGATTTATGAAGGGGAAATCATGCGTGACTAATCTTCCGGAATTTTGAGGATGTAATTAGGAAAATGGACAATGGAGAGTCAGTGGATGTAGTGTACCTGGACTTTCAGAAAGCACTTGATAAGGTCCCACATAGGAGATTAGTGGGCAAATTTAGGGCATATGGTATTGTGGGTTGAGTGCCGACATGGATAGAAAATTGGTTGACCAGGAAATAAAGAGTTGGGATTAACGGGTCCCTTTCAGAAAGGCAGGCAGTGACTAGCGGGGTACCGCAAGGCTCGGTGCTGGGACCACAGCTATTTACAATATACATCAATGATTTGGATGAAGGGATTCAAAGTAAAATTAGCACATTTGCAGATGACACAAAGCTGGGTGGCAGTGTGAACTGTGTGGATGAAGCTATGAGAATGCAGGGTGACTTGGACAGGTTGGGGGAGTGGGCAGATGCATGGCAGATGACGTTTAATGTGGATAAATGTGAGGTTATCCACTTTGGTATCAAAAACAGGAAAGCAGATTACTATCCAAATGGCGTCAAGTTGGGGAAAAGGGGAAGTACAACAGGGATCTGGGGGTCCTTGTTCATCAGTCTATGAAAGTAAGCATGCAGGTACAGCGGGCAGTAAAGAAAGCAAATGGCATGTTGACAAGAGTCGAGTATAGGAGAAAAGAGGTCCTTCTGCAGTTGTACAGAGCCCTAGTGAGACCACACCTGGAGTATTGTGTGCAGTTTTGGTCCCCTAATTTGAGGAAGGACATTCTTGCTATTGAGGGAGTGCAGCGTAGGTTAATTCCCGGGATGGCGGGACTGTCATATGCTGAGAGAATGGAGCAGCTGGGCTTGTACACTCTGGAGTTTAGAAGGATGAGAGGGATTCTCATTGAAACATATAAGATTGTTAAGGGTTTGGACATGCTAGAGGCAGGAAACATGTTCCCGATGTTGGGGGAGTCCAGAACCAGGGGCCACAATTTATGAATAAAGGGTAAGCCATTTAGAACGGAGACGAGGAAACACTTTTTCCTCACAGAATCTGTGGAATTCTCTGCCTCAGAGGGCGGTGGAGGCCGGTTTTCTGGATACTTTCAAGAGAGAGCTAGATAGGGCTCTTAAAGATAAGGGATATGGGGAGAAGGCAAGAATGGGGTACTGATTGGGGACGATCAGCCATGATCACATTGAATGGCGGTGCTGGCTCGAAGGGCCGAATGGCCTACTCCTGCACCCATTGTCTATTGTTCAAACACCTTTTTATAACCTGGTCAGTTAAGTCAATACATTTCTGAGAAGCAATGCATTGCCTGGAGTAATCTCTTTCAGACAAGACTTTAAGTCATGCATTACATTTAACAGATAGAGGAAAGCTTAAAACTTTACACTCATTGAAGAAATGCAAAGGAATCTTGGCCACTAGTATAATTCAAAAACTATAGAAAACCTTTATCTTATTGTTCTTTATAGGGAATTGACTACTATATTTGCTTACAAATGAACAGTGTTGACAGTTCAAATATAACTTATTAGCTCTGAAGGAGTTCAGGACATCTGTGAAAGGCACAAATTTAATGCATGTTCAATCCTTTCCAATGAGCATTTTCACATTAACTATTAATCAGAAATATTTCATCAATTTGTCATCAGATTCCACACACGGGAGAAAGGGACGGAAGCTGATGTACATCACCAAATTTGAAACCTAATGTGCACAGGATTTGCTATTTGGTGCTATGTTTTTCAAAATATTAGCGAGGAATGCCATATTTCAGCATTACACTTGATATGAAAAGTCTGAGGAGATTGTAAACAATTTGTTCAATTAATAGGATTTTTAAATTACCTGTCGCTTTAAAACCAGGTGTTTTCCTTTCCAGTATTTCAGCATCTGTAATGCTTGAAGGGTGCTGACAATGTCCACAGGATTAACGGCAGTTTCTTGACTTATTTCTGGAGAGAAAGATTGTTGGGTAATTTGAGGAAACCATCAATGCATTATAAAAGTGGTGTCTTTGAGTAACAAATGCCCACATATAGAGCATTTCTTTCACTGAGAAAGTACAGATTGCCTGCAAATTCATTGCAGCGTCTTAAAAGAAAACACTACTATAATAACATCCGTCAGCAGCTTTTCCAGATGTTTTATTGTGCTTGGCAATGACAACATATTTGGCCTTGACTAAAACTTTAAAATATCAGAGTGGTTTAATTTCTATGGGAAATGTGGCTTGAATGCATGATCATTTACATGAGATTAAATCTTTAAAAAGTATTAGTAAGTTTGTGCTCATTTTGCCAAAAATGGAGTACTATGTTACGTAAAGTTCTATTCATTAAGACAAAGGCAATATATTTATCCTATCTATATTTAGAGATACAGCGGAGAAACAGGTCCTTCGAACCACCGAGACCAACCCAACCAGCGATCCCCGTACACTAGCAGTATCCTACTAGGTACAATTTATAATGATACCAAGCCAATCAAACTACCAAACCTGTACGCCTGGAGTGTGGGAGGAAACCGGAGATCCCAGAATAAAACCCATGCAGGTCACGGGGAGAACCTAAAAACTAAAAAGATAGCACCCGTAAACAGGATCGAACCCAGGTCTCTGGCACTGTAATGAGTCAGTCTTAGGCCACTTAGGCGACTGCCAGGGACTAGTTTAAATGGAATTAACCTACGACACCTTGCGACAACCTACGACAGCTCCTCCAAAAGCAAAAATTGCCGCCACTGTTGCCGAAATTTTTCCAACATGTTGAAAATTTTGCGGCAGTTGCCTGTAGTCGCTAAAAAAATCGCCTAAGTGGGACAGGCCCATAAGGCATAAACACTACCGCTAGGCCATCATGCCACCCCAATGTTGGAATCTGAACTAAAACAGAAAATGGTAGAAATGCTCAGATCAAGCAACATCTATGGAGAAAGGAAATAATTTCTTTCTTAACAGGTTATGGCCATCTTTTTTTGAATTTTGAATATTTTCTGTTTTATTTTAAGGTTTCCAACTGAATATAAATAAATGCCCTCAATCATACAGACTATTTTGCAGATCTATTAACAAATTTGGACCAACCCAAACAATTGCAAAAATGGTTTGATATCCATAAAATCAGATATCAATCTTAATATTCAAATAATCGTGAGAAAACTCTATTTGATGAAGTGGAATCGTTAGCAAAGATTACAATTTATTGCCATAAGATCATGTGATTGGAGCAGAGTTAGGCCATTCGGCTCATCAAGTCTACTCCGCCATTCAAGCATGGCTGATCGATCTCTCCCTCTTCACCCTATTCTCCTGCCTCCTCCCCATAACCCGAAACCCGTACTAATCAAGAATCTATATATCTATTGATATAAAAATATCCATTGACTTGGCCTCCACGGTCTTCTGTAGCAAAGAATTCCTCCTCATCTCCTTCCAGAAGGAATGTCATTTAATTTTGAGGCGATGACCCCCCCCCCCCCCCCATATGCTAACCCACTCATTCCTGGGATCATTCTTGTAAACCTCCACTCGATCCACTCCAGAGCCTGCAAGTTGAGAAGTTTTTGCAAGTTGCTAAGCTGTTCATATTAACCATATAACCATATAACAATTACAGCACGGAAACAGGCCATCTCGACACTTCTAGTCCGTGCCGAACACGTATTCTCCCCTAGTCCCATACACCTGTGTTCAGACCATAACCCTCCATACCTTTCCCGTCCATATAACTATCCAATTTATTTTTAAATGACAAAAACGAACCTGCCTCCACCACCTTCACTGGAAGCTCATTCCACACAGCCACCACTCTCTGAGTAAAGAAGTTCCCCCTCATGTTACCCCTAAACTTCTGTCCCTTAATTCTCAAGTCATGTCCCCTTGTTTGAATCTTCCCTACTCTCATTGGGAAAAGCTTATCCACGTCAACTCTGTCTATCCCTCTCATCATTTTAAAGACCTCTATCAAGTCCCCCCCTTAACCTTCTGCGCTCCAAAGAATAAAGCCCAAACTTGTTCAACCTTTCTCTGTAACTTAGTTGCTGAAACCCAGGCAACATTCTAGTAAATCTCCTCTGTACTCTCTCTATTTTGTTGACATCCTTCCTATAATTAGGCAACCAAAATTGTACACCATACTCCAAAATTGGCCTCACCAATGCCATGTACAATTTTAACATTACATCCCAACTTCTATACTCAATGCTCTGATTTATAAAGGCCAGCACACCAAAAGCTTTCTTTACCACCCTATCTACATGAGATTCCACTTTCAGGGAACTGTGCACAGTTATTCCCAGATCCCTCTGTTCACCTGCATTCTTCAATTCCCTACCATTTACCATGTACGTCCTATTTTGATTTGTCCTGCCAAGATGTAGCACCTCACACTTATCAGCATTAAACTCCATCTGCCATCTTTCAGCCCACTCTTCCAACTGGCATAAATCTCTCTGTAGACTTTGAAAATCTACTTCATTATCCACAACCCCACCTATCTTAGTATCATTGATAAAGTATCAGTGAATCATATTTGATCATCAATGTAATTTAAGTTAGCTGCATTCAAATGGGGAACTACTATTATCTGCATTGTTGGTAGCCTAAGTTTAGATCAAGATGGTGCAGGGAGGGTGAGCAATTGCAACAACAGATGCCCTGACAATCATTTAATTTTGTTTCAATAGGAAAAACAATGGCAACACAACCAGCATTGTGTATTATGCATACCTGATAGGAGGATGGCATAGTGGTAGAATTACTGCCTTACTGCGCCAGAGACCCGGGTTCAATCCTGACTAAGGGTGCTGTTGATACGGTATTTGTACATTATCAATGTGGCCTGTGTGGGTTTTCTCCGAGTGCTTCAGCCAGTTTCCTCCCACACTCCAAAGACATACAGGTTAGTAGGTTCATTGGCTTAAAATTGGAAATTATCTCAAGTGTGTGCAGGATCGTGTCAGTATAAAGGGGTCGCTGGTAGGAGCGGACTTGGAGTGGTGAAGGCCGTCTTTTCATGATGTATCTCTAAACTAAACCTAAACTAAATATTCAAATATAACCGATGTAAAGTATAAAAGGCACCAACACTAGAGGGCATAGCTGCAGTATAAGGTAAGAGGGGGAAAGTTTAGTGAAGATGCAGGTAGATAGGATAGTAATACTTGAGAGGCTTTCAGTTCGGCAGCGGAAGTGAAGGGAGTTTAACTTGGCATCATATTCAGCACAAACATTGCAGACCGATGGGCCCATTCCTGTGCTGCAAGGTTCTATGTTGCATGTAAAACAACAAAACATAAGGTCCTGTCTTAAAACTGGTACATTATACGAGAACCCAAAAATTATTTTCACCTTTGATTGAAATTTCTTTGCCCTGGAAGTTGTGCAAATAGCGTAGTAACACTTCCTTCCAATAGCTGCGATAGCTGATGAGCCCCAGGTCTGATAGTGGTCGCTCCGGGGAACCCACCTTCTCTTCTACCTTCGATAACAAATAGCCTTATAAGGAAAATAAATCTGCATTACAAGGATGAACTCATTTTGCAAATTTACATGCAAGGCGAATAATTATTTGCCATCTCACATTTAAATGATCAATATGCATCAAAAACTTGGTTTATCCTTATGCCGTGGTAAAAAACGATTTTTATCATAAGTGTGGATAAAGCATTTGCCAAACCGAGAAATTAAATGACAGCTTCAGCCAAGTGGTGAAACATTAAACAATCTGGATTTATTTCAGAGTTACAACTGACAAAATCATCCTTGAAATAAGCAAGAGAACGGTCCAGATATTTAATTCAGAAAATCAAAGATAATGCTCAAATTTTGCAACAGGTGAAAAGGGCAATCAGGACCAAAAAACTTGCCTTTTATATATCTACGAAGCTTTAGCTAATAACTTGTGCAAGACACTCAAATGGCAACAGTGAAAAAAATTCCACTGGAGTCAATATATTTTTGTTGGACATGGGGTTGAGTCAACCATTACTCCCTTCTTTCAAACACTATTTCTAGTCAATTTAATACTGTTCATGAAGCTTCTCATTTTTTCCACCCCAACATACAAATTTTGACTAAGGCATTAACTGTTTTATCACAATCAACTTTCTCTTTCAATTTGAATGAAGGAGAAATGAAAATTTCAATACCAGATCAGAAATGAAAGTTCCAATACCAGATCATTTATGAATATAGGAAATGCACCGATTTTTATATCTACTATATTAAATACATCTTACAGAACAAAATTTACAGAGAAAATATGATTGAAAACAATTATCTTGTAGCATGGGGGATTAATTTCCCAAACAAGTTATTTGGAAACTACAAAATAAGTATTACATCATCTAGAGGGTGGTTTGACACTTCACTATTAATCGAAAAATCGAAAAATAATGAAGTATTCATTATGCTGAATACAGATTTAAAAAATTGGCAACTGCTGTGATTTATGTCGGCACCCTTTACATGGCGACTCTTGCACACTTCTACTGTATGCAAACACGGAATCTCACTGCACCAAGTACACATGACAATAAAGTATCAATCCAGCATTTGCACAATTTGTTAGGGTGGCAATATTATAATAAAGAAAGGGCTTGTGTTTATAAAGTGCTTTTCTTGATATCAATACATTCCAAAACGCATTACACTCACTAAACGGCTTTTGAAGAAATTTCAGTAAGCAATTTGCACATATGATAATATGCTAATATCCCACATAAAATGCTGCATTAAAAAGTTTGGTATATTGGTACATAAACAGAGGAGGGAAAAAAAATAGTTGAAATGAACTGAGCCTACACCTAATTTATTCCTTTAAAGGTAATAAAACACCCTACCCCAGAGGTGGCTGCGCTCTCTGCTGTCACAAAATCAAGAGACAATGTCAATTTACATTCAGTATTTGCATTAAACCAGCATCAGAACAGTATTCAGTTAACAGTCCAAATAGTTACTATCATTATACTTCAATACGTACTGAAGTCAATAAGCATTTTTCCAAATCCTTGTCTCATATATTGTGGCATTGTCAAAATGCATGACACATTATAGTTGAGGAATGAGTTCTTCTCCTGAAATGAAAATGAAATCAAAATATATATAATGCACCAGGTATTGTTTACTTGCAGATCTTCAAAGGCTACTCCTCTATCTTCAATCTCTTAACAAAAACAGCAAATACAAAAGCCATCAATTTAATGATTGAACACTGCACTGTACTGAAATTATTCCCTTGTAGCAATTTCTCATTCAAATACATGACATTTATGTACCTTTCTTTTGACAGGCCAATAAAGTTGATGAAAGCCCCCTGCCTATTCTTTTGAAAGTGTACTTCCATAACTATTTTCACACATGGTAAAACACTATCTCTATCAGCTGCCTGCAATGTAACAGACAGGCACATGAAGTAAATGCAGCTTACTGGTGAGATATAGTGGGCTAGCAAATACCCTCAACAAGGGTAGCTGGGAGGCGGCATAGTGGCGAAACTGGTAGATCTGATGTCTTACAGAGCCAGAGGTTCAGGTTCGATCCTGACCTTAGGTGCTGTCTGTGAGGAAATATTATACAATAAAATTGCTCAAATGATAAGTTCTTAAGGAACTTGTGTTAAGTTGCAAGAGAAGAGCTTGGATTTGGGGCTTTCAGAAATACATGTCTCCACAAAGAAATAACGAACAAAGAGCACACACAGGAGAACATATGGCTTATCATAACATGGAAATATTGATCTGAATAGGCATATCTTTATTTATTGCTTTGAAGCAATAATCATGCTGTCAGAAGTTGTATTTGGTTTAGGTTGTTGTCAATGGGATCTTTCTCCATGACATGAGCACCATCCTTCTTCTTTTGTGACACATCTTCCGAGCTTGGCTGTGTCATGAAGGGGATTTATGGTAGTGGATTGTAGGCACCAAGGGTAGATATTAGTCTGTGAGATAGTTTGTGCTGTTTAAATGTATTTATGTTGGGATAAGAGATAAGGCATAGGTGATGGTTGTGTGACCTTTGCAAAAGGATTTCTTATGGTTATCGAAAACTGAGAAAGTAGTTGAGAATTGTGTGATTAGAACTGTCTTTACCACTTTGTAAGAATGAGGCAAAACTTGTATTTAATCTTTGTAATCCACAAGTAACTGTATTTTAACGATGTAGCTGTAAGGAAATTAATTGCGAAGTGTATTGAGTTTAATTACGATTGTAAGTATTAGACTTTGTTTAAATCTGAAGTTTTAGAAATAACTTTCTTTTCCAAAAATGAAAATATGTTTTGTGTGTATGTGTTGTGTGATTGCTGTATTATGTGTATATTCTGAGAATTAGTTTTATATCTGAGATTTTGCTTTATTGAAATAAAATTATTTTGAGCAAAGAGGTTGAAGAAACCAGATGGGAAGAAGGTAAAGGGGCCGGAAAAGGGAAAATCATGTGACGATATGTGTTGTCAATCAATGGAAAGGATTTAGTTGATTGGTTAATGCAAATAAGTTAAATGTATGGTAAACCACAATGATTGGTTAATAGTTAGCTACTCCTTTTGTATCATCCTTGTCTTTTACCTATATAATGTGTTACATTTATGCCAAAGTCAGTAGTTCTTTCGACCTGCTCCAGAGTTTCTAACTCTGTGTTGGAAGGTTTAAAGAATTATCCAGCGCTGTCAGAATAAAGAATTGATTTTAGCAGCAATGGTTTGACTCAAGTTTTCTTGAATTAGACGGGCAAAAAGAACTCATTTTAACATCTGTGTGAAGTTTGCACATTCTCCGTGTGACCACATGGGTCAAGAGTCAAGAGTGTTTTATTGTCATATGTCCCAGTTAGAGCAATGAAATTCTTACTTGCTGCTGCACAACAGAATTTGTAAACTTAGTACACTGTAAACAATATAATAAACAAAAAAAAGTTCAGTGTGTATACATATACACATACTCACAAGAACACACATATATATATATATTATATATACACACACGCACATATATGTACACACAAAAAAAATAAACAATAGTAGTGTAATAATAATAATAATAATAATAATAAGTCTATTGTAGTTCAGAGCTTATTTGAGGTTGTAGTGTTTAATAGCCTGAAGGCTGTCGGGAAGAAGCTGTTCCTGCACCTGGACGTTACAGTTTTCAGGCTCCTGTAACTTCTTCCTGGTGGCAGGGATGAAATGAGTGTGTGGCCAGGATGGTGTGGATCTCTGATGATGCTGACTGTATTTTTGAGGCAGCGACTCTGATAAATCCCTTGGATGGTGGGGAGGTCAGAGCCGGTGATGGACTGGGCAAGTGTTCACAACTTTTTGCAGTTTTTTTCGCCCTCACATCCCAAGGGCGTATGGGTTTACAGGTTTATTGACGTCTGCAATTTGCCCCAAATGTGTAGGGAATGGATCAGAATGTAGGATATCATAGAACTAATGTGATCGATTGTCAGCATGGCCTGTTTCCATGCTGCATCTCTAAGCTAAACTAAGAGTAGAGATTGATATACGAGTGGCAGTAAGCTTTACGAAATTAAAAAAAACAATTTGCAAACTTGACACAATACCATCTATCTATATTTTAAAATGTGTGGCTGCCGCCTGCCGTCTGTCCGCCGCCTGCCGTCTGTCCGGCTGCCTTTCTGCCTTTTGATTCGTTCCATCGTGTGATGTCACAATGCCCAATGCTCGCAGATGTCCAATCGGAATGGATCCATTTACATATGCCTTTGCACCAGCCCCAGCCCCATCCCCTGGTGAACGTTCCATCGTGTGATGTCACAATGCCCAATGCCCAAAGCCCAAATACATTCTTGCCATAGAGGGAGTACAGAGAAGGTTAACCAGACTGATTCCTGGGATGTCAGGACTTTCATATGAAGAAAGACTGGATAGACTCGGTTTGTACTCGCTAGAATTTAGAAGATGAGGGGGGATCTTATAGAATCTTATGTTTCTATGTTTCCCTCTCCTCACCCCTCTCCCTCTCCCACCCATCCCTCTCTCCCCCCCCTTCTTCACTCTCTACCCCACCCCCTTCCCTCACACCCCCTCCCCCCTCCCCCTAACCCTCTGTCCCTCTTCCACCACTCCCCCTACACCCCTCCGCCTCCCTCCTCACTCTTCCACTTCTCCACCCCTTCCCCCTCCACTCTCCTCCCCCCACTCTCCCCCCCCCCACATCTCCCTCCTCATCCCCCCCCTCCCCACATCTCTCTCTCCCCATCCCCCTATCTCACCCTCTACCCCCTTCCTTTCCCTCCCAAATCTGTCCCCGTTTCCTCCTCCCCCTCTCCCTCCCTCCCCCTCTTCTCCCCCCCTCCCCCCACCTGTGTGTTTGGGGGGGTGGTTAATGTGAGTGTGATGCCGCAGACCCCCCCCCCCCGCAAACGTCGTTGGGGAAACAGACCCAACGGGTCTGCACTTGTTAACATATAAAAAGTGATACTATGCAGGAGATAGAATAGCGAAGGAATGGAATTCCAGAGTAAAGTTTAGTTTCTTCAATAGACCTCCCTCAATTGTGTGGTAAGAGAGAGTGGAACTTGCTCACAGCCAAAATGAGAAAAAAAACACATAACTGAAAAATAAAGGAAACGCTGAGCCAGGAATTAATATAACTCATATTAATTGTTCTCCCAATTAATTTGGTCTCCCAAACCATATCCTGCTGGTGGGAAATATGGCAAATCAGTGTGACTGAGATTCAGGGAAACAACATGAATTCCTCTTGATCAGTATAGTTAAAGAGTGACACAGTATGGAAACGGGCCCTTCGGCCCAACTTGCCCACACCAGTCAACATATCCCAGCTACACTAGTCCCGCCTGCATGTGTTTGGTCCATATCCCTCTAAAGGGCCACTCTTTGGAAAGTGAACCAAAATGTCACACATGTTACCAAATGGCATCACATAAAGCAATACATTGAAAAAAGACTTGTAATTGATTTATCTTATTCATTGCTATTTTCCCACCTACATAACTATAATGCATGACTGCTAAATATATGAACATTATAGCTTTTAAAAATCTACAGAGTTTGTAAGGGCCATTCTTTGGAAAGTGAACCAAATATCACACACGTTACCAAATGGCATCACATAAAGTAATACATTGAAAAAGACTTGAAGAGATTAATCTTATTACTATTTTCCTACCTACAGAACTATAATGCATGTCTACTAAAGATATGAACAAGGCTCGATCTATACCTCTCATGATTTTATACACCTCCATACGATCACCTCTCATCATCCTGTGCTCCAAGGAATTGAGTGCTAGCCTACTCAACCTCTCCCTATAGCTCATACCCTCTAGTCCTGGCAATATCCTTTTAAATCTTTTCTGAACGTATTCAATATTCAGGAGGGATAGACAGACAGGAAAAGGAGGTGGGGTAGTGTTGCTGGTTGGAGAGGAGATCAACGCAATAGAAAGGAAGGACATTAGCGTGGAGGATGTGCAATCGATATGGATACCCTCTAGCCCTGGCAACAACCTTGTAAATCTTCTCTGTACCCTTTCCAGCTTGACAACAACTTTTCTATAACATGGTGCACAGAACTGAACACAATATTCTAAATGCGGCCTCACCAATGTCTTCTACAACTCCAACATGACCTCCCAACTTCTCAAGTCAAGTCAAGTCAAGTCATTCATCACGTACACATACGAGATGTGCAGTGAAATGAAAAGTGGCAATGCTTGCGGACTTTGTGCAAAAAGACAAACAGACAAACAACCAAACAAACTATGAACACAATCATAAGCACACACATATTCTTTTACATATTAAATATTGGAAGGAAAAATGTTCAGTATAGTTAGTCCCTGGTGAGATTTACAGTCCGAATGGCCTCTGGGAAGAAACTCCTTCTCAACCTCTCCATTCTCACAGCATGTCAACGGAGGCGTTTGCCTGACCGTAGCAGCTGGAACATTCCGTTGCATGGGTGGAAGGGGTCTCCCATGATTTTGTTGGCTCTGGAGTTACACCTCCTGATGTATAGGAGGTTCTATACTCAATACATTGATGTTCTATACTCAATACTCTGACTGATGAAGAACAATGTGCCAAATGACTTTTCTACCATCTTTCAACTAGTGGACATGTACAAATAAAGTTTAAATACAGAATACTGCATTGATATTGCTTGAGAGAAAGAGTGCGAGAAAATCCATACCAAACAGATACAATGTTAGAGAGGAGTTGCAAGGACACAGATCTGTAGGAGTTTGTGCATAAATATTCCAAGGTGGCAGTTCAAACAATGACCCAAACCTCAAATTGAAGAAAGCATCTCCCATATAATTTGAGGCCAATATATTTTTATTGGACACAAGGGTTGAATCAACCAATTTACACATCTTTCAAACTGTTCCCAGCCAATTTAACACTGTTCCATGAAGCTTCTCATATTTTTTCACCTAAAGTTACAGCAATGACAAGTCTATAAATTTGCCCAAGACATTAGCTTCGCCGCAATCAGCCATTTCCTTCCTTTCAATTAGAGAGAATTGCAAATTCCAAAACCAGATCATTTACGAAGAAAGAAAATGTCCCAATTTTCAAATCTCGTATAATATTAAATGTATCTTACTGAACAGAACTAACAAAGAAACTATGATTAAAACCAGTTTATTACAGCAGAGCAAGATAATGCAAACACCAGGAAGCTTTGCTGTCTACATTACAATGCAACTTTGGTGTAAATACAGCTTCCCATCTAAGGAATGATGTTTGATGAGATACTACAATTGTCGGGATTAGAGATTAGTTCGATGGATTAACCAAATAAACTGAAGTTGTTCACTTGGACACAGCAAGCAAAAATATTTGGCAAAGATATTTAAAAATCTGAAAATAAAAGCAGGAAATGTTGGAGATATTCAGCATTTGTAGAGAATGGTACAGAGGTTCAAATAAAATTGGGGCACAGAGGTAGAGTTGCTGCCTCACAGCGCCAGAGACTCGGGATCGATCCTGACTACGTGTGCTGTCTGTACAGAGTTTGTACGTTCACCCCGTGGCCGTGTGGGTTTTCTCCGAGATCTTCGGTTTCCTCCCATACTACAAAGACGTGCGGATTAGTAGAGTAATTAGCTTCCTAAAAGATTGTAAGTTGTACCTATTGTCTAGAATAGTGCTAGTGTCCGGGGATCGCAGGTCGGCGCGGACACAGTGTGCTGAAGGCCTGGATCTCTAAACTAAAATGGCCCTTCATGTGATGAAATCTTGACAGAGTAAATGCATGACTGTTGTTTCCCTTGACTGGGATGTATACACTAGAGTCACGGTGTCCAAAATAAGTTTCAATCATTCAATGGTAGGATGCGATGATATGCAGAGTATATGAATCTTTGGAATTTGCTAACTGAGATGGCAATGGAAGTTCCATTGCTTACAATATTCAAGACTGACTGAGAGTTACATATTGAGAGAATCAAAAGATATGGAATTAGTGCTTTAGTCATGCTGAAGCACAAGATCAGCCATAACCTCACTCAATGGAAGAGCAGCATAAGGGATTAAACAACCTCTTCCTGCTATTTATTTGTCATTAATGTGTTAATAATCCTGATAATACAAATCCAAATCCCACTACAGTCATTTAGTATAGTACAGCCACTTAGTACAGAAACAGGCCCATTGGTTCATCGAGTCTACGCTTACCAGCTATCCCCATTATGCTAGCACACACTACAAACTAGGGACAATTTACAATTTTTACTGAAGCCAATTAACCTACAAACTTGCACGTCTTTGTGTCTGTAGGAGGAAACTGGTCAGGGGCAGAATATACAAACTCCGTACAGACAGCACCCGTAGTCAAGATCGCCTCGAGCGCTGAAAGACAGCAACACTTTTGCTGCGCCACCAGCCACTTAAATTACAAAAGTTGTTTCTTTCCAATGTACTTTACTACTAGTTTAAAAAAAAAGGTCGTGCAGCAACAGGTTTGCTATAAGAATCCAAATTGATGTTCAAAACAGGAAATTGTCATCCATATCCAGTCTTGCCAATACGGGACTACAATTCCAGGGGCCGGCTGGTTCAACACCAACATGCATCGCTGGGGACTGCTTTCAACAGCGTGCGTGGAGCAGACCAGCAAACAGTGCAGTACGTCATTTTTGACTGCGCTGTCCTCCGCCCCCCTGGTGAAGGTGTAAAGAGCCTGTCCCATGGGTGTCATTTACGCGACATCCTAAAAATTGGTTGGCCCGTCGTGACGCACGCATGACGTACATGACGCACGCATGGCGCGTGGCGAGGTGTGGTGGCGTATGCAGTGACATGCGGAAGCGCGCGGCGCCCCAGGATTTTGGGATGCTCAAAGACCTCGCGCGCCACCTGCATGACGCGCAAATGACGCCCAAGTGGGACAGGCCCTGTAGACCTCACGACCCTCGACAACAGCACATTAAACTGGCTACACAACTTCTGCTGCCTCAAACACAAGAAGACGATGACTACAATTCCATAGTATGAATCACTTTCAACTTTCCTCCGGGAAGACACTCAGTTGCATCAAAAACGAAATAGATCTGCAATAAATCAAGAAGGCGGTCCAGCCTAATCATCTCAGCACAGCAAGGGTTAAGGAATTAGGTGTAATCTATCTATCACAGCAAGGGTTTTATGTAGTCAGATCTGTTCTAACCTTTGAGAGTCCAAATTAATTTGAAATAGTTTCACTTTTTTTTCTAAGCATATTCAAACAAAAACATATTTGTCACAACACCGAGCTGGGATAATTGATGGATGAACTCTGACGCACCTAAGAATTTTTTCTGTTCTCTACTCTTTTTTCCCCAGAAATTTCAAACCTGGAATCACTATTTTTGCTGTTAGTGATGAGCAAAGCTAATGCTCGAATCCTTCAGAATACAAATTATATACTGGCTTTAGGCATAATTGGTAACATCCCTGCTATTATTTCCCAGGTGGCTTGAATAACTGCAGAATCTATTCAGTGAAATGTTTACTCTATTTGCACAAAGCCTCCTGGGTTCGATATGCTCTGACCGAATGCTGATTACGGATCTGAGATACCGTGAATGCATCGACAAAAAAAAACTTCTCTGAATAAGCTAAGACAGATTCAAGCACCACAAACAGATTAATTTCTCAAAAGGAACCGTCAGCTCAATTGCCCTGTGAGGATTTGATAGTTGCTTCAATTGCTTATGAATTTTATGCTAATATTACATAGCCCAAACACTCTGAGCTTTACAAAATGTTTATTTAGACATTCCCTTGGTAAAGAAACCTATTATGTTTGAATCTCTTATCTTCCAGATTGCAGATTGTTTTTTTTTTTTTAATTGTAAAAACTGGCTAAGATGTAGTAAAGAAATAAAATTAGTTGTTAGGTAGTTTGATTTGCTCACGTTAATCACCCACCCAACACATTATTGGTTTAGCTTAGTTCAGCAATGCAGCGAAGAGACAGGCCCTTTGGCCCACATGCACGCCAGTTCGATGTTATCCCACTTTTGTACCCTCTCCCTACACATTTGGGACAATTTTCAGAGGCCAATTAACCTTTGGGATATTGGAGGAAACCGGAGCACCTGGAGGAAAGCCACGTGGTCACATGGAGAATGTGCAAATTCTTCACAGATTGCACCCAAGGTCAGGATCAAACCCGGATGCCTGATGTTGTGAGGAAGCGGCTCAACCAGCTGTGCCACTGTGCCGCTCCATCTTTTACATATTTACACAAGTTTGGTATTGGACGGTGCTTCAATGTCGTTTCAATATTAATTATTTTAGTATTATCTGCAGCCCATAATTCATCAACATAACCATAAATTATCATTTCATTAACCAAATGAGGAAAGATATTTAACATTTCTTGTTAATGCTAATGGAGCAGTTTAAATTACTTCATTAAATTAATGCAAGAAAAAACATTTCTCATGAATATTTTCTGGAAGGAAGCCTTTTGTATCTGTCCCATTAGTGGTGTTCTTTCATCTCCTAAATATTTTGACGCTCTGGTTTCGGTGAGTGGGCTCTACGTAAGGGAAGTGGAATTTGATAGAAGCAACCAGTGAGATTTAGAGTCAAAAATAGAAGCAGAAATAAAGTTAGCCAGCACAGTGGTGTAGCAGGACGGCATAGTGGTGCAGCGGTCGAGCCATTGCCTTACAGCGCCGAGACCCGGGTTCGATCCTGACTGCGGGTGCTGTCTGTACGGAGTTTGTACATTCTCCTCGTGACCGTTTGGCTTTTCTTCAGGTCCTTTGGTTTCCTCCCAGACTCCAAAGTCTCCCACACTCCAAAGGTTTGTAGGTTAATTGGCTTTGGTAAAATTGTAAATTGTCCCTAGTGTGTGTGGATAGTGTTAGTGTACAAATGATCGGTGCAGACTCAGGAGGGCCAAAGGGCCTATTTCTGTGCTGTATCTCTAAAGTCTAAATTGAAATTGAGAGGTTGATTTAAAAAGGATGAAAGGGAAAGAATACATTTTAAAATGAGAAATTTTGACAAATCTCTTAGAATCATTTATTTAATGATGGAACAAAAGAAAATGGTTTCAAATGTTCACCGGAGCTACAAATTAGGTGGCATTGCTGCTATGAACAATAGGACTCTTGCAAGGTTGCTATAAGGTTATGCAGGATGTTTCATCAGTTTCAACTTCTTGAAACTTACCAGAAGATTAACCCAAAGGCTACCAACGAAGTAATGCAAATCATCAAGCAGTTTGCAACAATTTAAAATCGACGTAGTGTCATTACCTCATTAAAAATATTTGAATCATTTCATGTAACAACATGGAGATTAAGCTCATTACTTGGATGGCAAATTTCCAGACCAGTATATGTTCAGTATTTTATCAGCAGTAATTTAATGCCTAAGGCTTTAACATTTTATGCCGTCAATCAAATTGGCAAAATGAGGCATAAAACCATCAACATCCTTTACCTTGGAGAAATATCCAACAAGATGACATCCTGTATTATCAGCTTCTGTCATCACATAAAACAAGAAAGGTTCTACATCATAATATAATGTCTTGTGGTCCAAAAATAGCTTAGCCAGAAGGCATAGGTTCTGGCAATAGATCTAGAGTAAAAGAAAAAAGATCAAATCAATCCATTTAGAATAAAATGTCATAAAAAATCAGACTTTCCTCACATAAATTCGCTTAGCAGAAGTTATTAGAGAGAAATTAAAAGCAGGCGATCTCTTCAAAGGAAATGAAGATAAATAGAACCCTCCTACTGTTATCAAAACACTACTGCTGTTATCAAAGCATTCCAAGCTTGAAATCTTCTGTATTGGGTATCTGAACATTGAGTGGAGATAGAACATTTAATCTGCTGAGCAAAACTCAGTAGGACAGGCAGTATCTATGGAAGAATCCTTCATCCGACTCAACCCGAAACGTCTCAGTCCATTCCCTCCACAAATGCTGCCTGACCTGCTGAGTTTCCCCAACACTTTGTATTTTGCTCAAGATTCCAGAACCTGCAGTTCCTTGCGTCTTTGTCTTAATCAGCTGAACTGTTCATTCCATAGAAGAAAGGTTTGAGGTTCGAACAAGTGATAAATCAATACCCTCCTTTACCAGCTACAGATCAAATAAAATGTGCACTCTTGTTTATTCCAAGAAAGTCGTTTAATCAGATTCAGATTCAGATTCAACTTTAATTGTCATTGTCAGTGTACAGTACAGAGACAACAAAATGCAGTTAGCATCTCCCTGGAAGAGCGACATAGAATATGATTTCAATAAATAAATCTATTTACATGCATACAGTCATAGTGTTTTTCCTGTGGGAGGAGTGTCCTGGGGGGGGGGGGGGGGGGGGGTGATTGGCAGTCACCGAGGTACATGGTTGAGTAGTGTGACAGCCACAGGGAAGAAGCTGTTCCTGGGCCTGCTGTTCCGGCAACGGAGAGACCTGTAGCGCCTCCCGGATGGTAGGAGGGTAAAACAGTCCATGGTTGGGGTGAGAGCAGTCCTTGGCGATGCTGAGCGCCCTTCGCAGACAACGCTTGCTTTGGACAGACTAATTGTGGAAATCCAGCACATTTTGAAACCCTATTCTCACCAAACAATCAGTCAGAATGTGATCTCCATCCCTCAACTCACTTTCCACGCGAGTTTATAGGCCAAATTAAAAAAAACATAACTTTCCTTCATTGCATTTTATAAAAGCCAATACATCAGATGACAATTAATTTCCGGTCTAACAGGATGATGTGACACATTGTAACTGGAAGGTGTATGGGGTATAACACAAAATTTGATTTGCCAACAATTAAACGTAATTAATTATCCTCATTTCATGAAGTGCCACATAACACACTTGTCATCAAGATTGAAGCCTATGGCATAATAGGAGCAGCAGTCATGTATGGGCAAGAAGTTGGCTAAGTGACAGAAAATCATGGCCAAATAACTATTTTTTAGGATTGAAGATCTCCTCAGCAATCTTTTTACTAATAATAAATTAATTTTAGGATTGGATATACAGGGTATAATTTCAAAATCTGCAGTTGGCATAAAACCTGTATGTAATTATCATTGAGTTTGTTCGAGGAAATATACATCAATTAATAATAGCTTTTGAAATCGTTACTTGGATGTTGTAAAATAATTAAGCTTTGAAATGGGATTGATTCAAATATATTTGGTACACCATTTCCAAGAGGCTTTCAATAAATTCAAAAATGGTAATTTCAAAATTAACATTATCCATGATCTTTTTTTTTAAAAAACAAAGTACCTTATTTTTCTTCCCATCCACCTCAAATACTGATATATTTCCTTTTCTGTAAATTTCATCACCTGGAGGGTGTTTCCATACACATTTTGCCTGGAAGTAGTAAAAAAAAATAAGAGTCATTGAGCTTACCCATGGAATAAATTGACATTTCTATATCATTTCCTTGAATTGTGTTAATTTTATATACCTTCTGTTTAACATAAAACCAATGTGGAATTCTATAAACTTAGAGATTAGTGATCAAATTTACTTTCCTCTTTGTTATGGAGAAAATGTTATATTAGGGAACATTGTTTCCCCTACACAATGAGGTAAATATTTGCAGAGTACAATACAAGTGGCCAAAAGTGTTCATTAATAACTATCCATTATTTGGTTATTATAAAGCTGCAATACTTATGCACATATTACATAAAACATCCGATGGTTGCATTTAAAACCAGTAAAATCGCCCAGAAAAAAGGATGATAATCTTTTTAAGCAAACTTTGAAATGGTCATAAGTGATAGGAGCAGAATTAGGCCATTTGGCCCATCAAGTCTACTCTGCCACATTCAATCAAAACTGATCTATCTCTCCCTCCTAACCCCATTCTCCAGCTTTCTCCGCATAACCCCTGATACCGTGTTAATCAAGAGATAATACTAAATGGTGCTCTATGGCATGCTAAAATGTCATCTTCAAGAACGGAATGTAATGTTCTTTTTACAGTTGAGTAAAAGATTACGATAGATAAATGTCAAGATACGTAAAGGAACTAATCTAAAGCTCAATGATAATCCACACCAGAAAGCAAGTGCAAGAACAACCAAGATTCAAACAATCATATATAAGACGGTCCTCAGCCCCCAGTAGTAATCATCTATTTTGTTCACCCCACATTCCCACCAACTTTCCTCAGGCTCTACCTTTCATCTATATATTAGAGGGAATTTACAGCGACCAATTAACATATCAATGCACACATCAATGATTTGTGGGAGAATACTGGAATTCCTAGAAGACATTCACGTCGTCACGTTGATAATGTGCAAACTCCACATACACAGCAGAGGTCAGCATTGAACCTGGGTCACTGGAGCTGTGAGGCAGCTGTTGTACCAGCTCTACCACTTGTGCTGCATGATCAAGGACACAAGAAAATCTGACTAGCAGAAGGCTGTCAGGCTCCAAGCCTGGCCCTCATTTGATGTTATCACGGCTGATCTATGCTGACCACAAATCCTCTTCTTCAGCTTTACTCCAAATCCCTCAATCTTTTTTGATCTATCAAATATTTATCCACCTCCACTTCAACTAGTTCTTCGTGATCCAACTTCCACTCATTTTCCAAAATAGTGATAAGATAATTATTTAATGTTTTAGAAAGTATTAAAATAATTTTCAGGATAATTACTACTGACAGCTGAACATAAAATATTGTACACACAATTCGACACAGAATAAAACACAAAATTAAAAAAGTATTTGACATGCTGTACATTAAACACTACAACACAGTTTTTCCCATTTTTAAAGTAATATCACATTTTTTTTCCACATTCCGGGGATGCTGGTTGACCTGCTGAGTTACTCCAGCACTTTGTGTCCCATCTGCTTCATTTTTTGATTTTCATTTACCATTAAATTCACTGAACCACTTCTCCCCCAGGAATGCCAACCATTCTCATCAGGGGGATTTCTGCCTGCCCATTTCACCTTAAGATCTGCCGAAGTCTCAAAGACCAAAATATTGAATGTTGCTCTTTTCACAGAAGGTGGGCATCTGATGAATTATTCCAATATTATCTGATTTCATTCTATATTAATTTTTTTATGCATTGTTTCTGCACCTCGCCAACAGTAAACCATAATTTCTGGAGGTACACAAAAATGCTGGAGAAACTCAGCGGGTGCAGCAGCATCTATGGAGTGAAAGAAACAGCCAACTTTTCGGGCCGAAACTTTGCCTATTTCCTTCGCTCCATACATGCTGCTGCACCCGCTGAGTTTCTCCAGCATGTTTGTGTACCTTCGATATTCCAGCATCTGCAGTTCCTTCTTAACCATAATTTCTGTACTTTAGTAACGGTTCTTTAGTAATGTCAGTTTCTTTGTTGAACTAAATTAAGGCGCATGTTGCAATCAAAAGCGCTTGAACAATTGGTTGGGAAGAAAGCCAAACTGTAAGAAAGACAACTCCATCACAAATGTAGTTGGCAGAGATGGCAAAACCTGCTGCAGGTAAGACACCCAGGTCAAATCTGTTTTGACCACTAAGAACAGGACAGCAGAGGTGCTTCTCCAATCGAGCTTCTCTAATCGAGCTTCTGCACCACAGCTCCAATGACCCAGGTTCAATCCTGACCTCCAGTGCTGCCTGGGCAGGTTTAGTATGGTTTTGCTGCAACCACTGCAAAAATCCCAGCCACTGAATGTTATTGAAAATAGGACAGCCATGTTAGATAAATCATAACCTTTAGTTGCCTGCGAAGATCAATTAATGCTGGGGCTGCTGCAGAACTTCAAGTCACCGACATATCCCTTACAAAAGAATTGCCTCTGCGTAATGATTAATATTGAATTAAATCTGAGCTAATTCAACACACCACTTTTGCTACCAAATTACTTACCATATGCCTCCGAAGAATGGTTTGACTTTTCATGTATTTAAGACAGAACTCACACATGTATAGCCTTCCTAGACGAGCATACTCTTCAGGATAAGGAGAATGGTACCAGGTATCCAGTTCATATCGACCAAACACAATGGTCTTAATCATGTTACTGCCTTCTGTGATTTGCCCCTGTAACCTCAATTTCTCCTACAGTAAAGAAAGACAATTGAAGGTGTATAATAATGTTCAGGTAATCAGAATGGTTTGCAACTCTGGTCTCGCAATAGGAAAAAAATAATAACAATTACATTATTATTTTCAATTTACTGCTTGTTATATCCCACGTGAAAATATTTAAAATTCTGTCTTGTTTATCTGCATAAAGAGCAGCGCTCAACTAACTAAACACAAACTAATACACATTATTGAAACCAATAGAATTTTGTGGTCCCAGAAAACAAAGAAAAATACTGTTCACTTTGCTTTTTTAGTAATGAATAGTTTATCAATACTGCCATCCAGTGTTAGTATCAAGCTCGCAGGCTAAATACACTAGGAGACTGGGACAAAATGTAGTTTCATGCATCTCACACTTTTATCACTGTATACCTTTTACGATTCAGAACATTATTAACTAGAAGCCAACCCACGTCATATTATGGGCACACTTGGTTGCCGGGAACTGGGCATTAGTAGCCCAAATATAATTATTTTTAATGTTTTGATAACTCAAGGCAGACATGGCTAAACACAAATTTTAGTGCAAAAGGTGAGATGACATCTGTTTTCACAGCCATGATCTGTAGCATAAACTTTAAGATCTGTTTTCCTGTGATGTTTCCGCATGTCGTAAGTGCTAATGATATGAGATCCAAGTGGTTACAGACATTAACAGTATGAGGATTATAAATAGGCATTCAATCTTCAACCTAAACTATTTCCACAATTGCATGCTGAATCATTGCTGAAATTACTCCCTTTCTCAGCTTTGACATGAAAGTTATTTTGTATAATTTAAACCAAAACCTTTTCGTTTTTTTTAACATCAACAGCAAAATAAATCTAAAAGAATAATCTTACTCAACTGTTTTGCTATTAACTCTTCCCCACCCCAACTCTCACATAACACTAGAAACAATAATCAATGTTGATTTTTCTCTAACAACTCTAAATTTTAAAAGTATCCAATGAGGTCTGAAAAAAACAATTAGTTTGGCTTAAATTAGTTTTAATTTTATTGTATTATAAGAATTAATTGAACATTCATGGACTGTAAAGTTTACTGTTGAAAAGCGACTGTATAAAAACATTTTCCTCCCGTAAATTTCTAACATCCTTATTCACAGTACTAAATTTCATTTTTATTTCTCTACATTCCTACTTTAATGGAATAAAGATAAGGTGCAAAATAGACTTAAATCACTTCATACCAGATCCTCGGAGGCTCTTGCTTGAGCTTTACGGAATAATTCTAAGTCAAAATCAGATGTAAGATTGTCCAAAAGGGGTTCTCTTGTATTTCCGTGTAACTGCCGATGCTCCTGAATGCAAACAATACAAGGGGATAATTAAGAGACCATACCAAATCAGGTATACTTTTAGATATAAACAGAAAAACAACCCAATACTCTAATTACACAAATGTAAAGTCAACTACTCTTCTTGACTTTGAATAACATCCATTAATTGTCACTGTAGCCTACAAGGTAAACTCAATCACCCACCCCAAATCTACAGCTATAAATGTAGTGCAAAGACCGAGTACTCTTCAATGGACAGTGTTTCGGTCGACAAAAGGTGCCGGTATACATAACAATTAAAAATTAAGCAAATTTATCATAAATGTTTTTCCATCAAATCAAAAAACTTGAAAATCCAGCTCCATCACAAAAAAATACTGACTAGTGGGGTGCCACTAGGCTCAGTGCTGGGACCCGTTATTTACAATATATATTAACGATTTAGAAGAAGGAATTAAATGTAACATCTCTAAGTTTGCGGATGACACAAAGCTGGGTGGCAGTGTGAGCTGTGAGGAGGATGCTACGAGGTTGCAGGGTGATTTGGATAGGTTGGGTGAGTGGGCAGATGCATGGCAGATGCAGTATAATGTGGATAAATATGAGGTTATTCACTTTGGTGGCAAGAACAAGGTGGCAGATTATTATCTGAATGTTAGATAAGGAAAAGGGGATGTGCAACGAGACCTGGGTGTCCTTGTACATCAGTCACTGAAAGTAAGCATGCAGGTACAGCAGACAGTGAAAAAAGCCAATGGCATGTTGGCCTTCATAGCGAGAGGATTTGAGTATAGGAGCAAGGAAGTCCTGCTGCAGTTGTACGGGGTCCTGATGAGATTGCACCTGCAGTATTGTGTGCCGTTTTGATCTCCTAATTTGAGGAAAGACATTCTTGCTATTGAGGGTGTGCAGAGTAGGTTCACCAGGTTAATTCCCGGGATGGTGGGACTGACATATGATGAAAGAATGAATCGACTTAGCTTATATTCACTGGAATTTAGAAGGATGCAAGGGAATCTTATAGAAACATATAAAGGTCTTAAGGGATTGGACATGCTAGATGCAGGAAAATTGTTCCCGATGTTGGGGAAGTCCAGAAACAGGGGGTCATGGTTTAAGAATAAAGGGAAGGCCATTTAGGACTGAGAGGAGGAAAAACTTTTCCACCCAGAGAGTTCTGTGAATCTGTTAAATTCTCTGCTACATAAGGCAGTGGAGGCCAATTCACTGGATGCATTCAAGAGAGAGTTGGATATAACGCTTAGGGCTAATGGAATCACGGGATATGGGAAAAAACAGGAACAGGGTACTGATTCTGCTGGCTCAAAGGGCTGAATGGCCTACTCCTGCACCTACTTTCTACGTTTTACACTGAGATTATTTATTTAGCAAATTAATAAGTATTAATTTAAAGAATACAACATAGGGTATTAAAAAAAACAAAGAAATATTGCAAATTAGGAGCAAGAGTAGGTAATTCAACCTTTCATTCAAACTGTGCTGCCATTCAATATGATCATGGTTGTTCATTGCATTCACTACCACCTTCCAGCTCTTTCCCCATAACCCTTGATGCCTTTTACATTGTATCTATTGCCATCTCATATATATATTCTGTGATCTGATATCTAAACCCTCTAAAGCAGCAAATTCCACAGGTTCACCTTCGTCAAAGTGGAAACATCTTTCTTCATCACAGTCCAAAATACTTTGCCCTGTAACCCAAGACCATGCCGAAGATAGACACAGAAAGCTGGAGTAACTCAGGGACAGGCAGCATCTCTGGTGACGTTTCGGATCAAGACCTTTTCTTCAGACTATTTGTCGACTATGCCCCTTGTTCTTGGCACCCAGGCATGTGGAAATATTCTACTCTATCTGAATTTCGTTAAGTTTCAACGAGATTCCCCACATATACCTCCGAACTAAAGTGAATAAAAACTTAAGTTGACCAAATCTCCCGATATGTGAAACCCACCAACTCAGCATTCAGTCTGATGAAGGTTCACCGCACTCTCATGATAGCAAGTCCAGGTGTGATATGACCATATATTGATGCACAATATTTGTTCGGAGAAGTCAAATTATGGTCGGACATACTGAGCAAATGACAGGAGCATTAGGAGCGCAAATCCATCCGCCAGTGTAAGACCACAGACTCTTCAAAACAGAACTGTCTGGTTCATGGATAAGTCAGAGATCAGGGGGGGGAACTAAATGTGCTAAACATGTTAAATGTGTTATTTGTGCTAAACATATTATTCATGAGTGGCTGCACACCAGACATACCTTTTGAAATTCAGTTCTGTTGCGATAAACTTATCAAATTAGCATGCACCAGATGATATGCTGGACTAATTTTGTTCTGTCCTAAATCTAAGATGTTAGTCCTCTCCCACATCACACGTAACTGATGATGACAGATCTCCAGTCCACAATTGCACCCAGAAGCCAATACTTGCCCTTAACCTTCTGCTGACCAAACTGGTCCTCAAATCTCCCTCTACACCACCCCCACTGCTTCCTCCCCTCCTAAAGGCTTCTCATTTCCTTAAGTCTTACAGATTACTGATTTTTTTTTTTTTTTTTAAGGCAAATCCATTGTTCATTGGCTGATTTTGCAGGCACTTATTTTGTAATAAGTGTTGGATAGAACAGCAAACAATTTTCTGTATATGAGCAAAAATATGTAAAAATGGTTGCAGTGGATTCTAAATGAGCTAAGGACCTGCAGATAATCACATGATTAACATATTACATCAGCAAAAATTGTTCAATGTCCTCTGCAACCCACTCCACATCAACTCCATTCCTAATAATTTGATGGGCAAGGTGGAAAAACTCGATTTTTAAAAAAGGGAATAAGAACGGAAAACAAAAGACCCTTCACGATTTACACAATCAATTCAAAATCAGCTCACCACTTATGATTAATGAAGTGCAGTTCCTACCTTTTGCATATAATGATCTCAACCACACATGAAATGTGTGTAGATCACATATGTCGAAATAAAGCTTGGCATAATAATCTTACCATATATTTTTCTTTTTGCTCTTTGGTCAACCCTGAATTCCGTTTCTTCCGAAGTTCTGCCACCTTTTCCTTGTATCGCAATTGTTTTTCTGTTGGAGCCTGCAGACAAGGGGCAAGCTTGAGAAAATATTTATCCACACCAGCCCAAATTTGCTGAGAATTATAAGATAGTTCCACGAGAATAAATGTTTAGCGCACCAAAAGGTGAAATCCAATTACAGATACCAAATATAAATTAATATATAAATGAAGCAGCTGGGGCAATTTACTAACATAACTGGTGGATTAAAATAAAGATTATTGACACTAATTTATTTTTGCTGCATTCAAACCAGAGTGTGTTGAAAAATGAATCCTGGCAAACGACAATAGAAGTACAGATAGTTCTGCTATAAAATGTGTGTTTTAATAATGCTATTTGGATATATTTGTAATTGTAATTAATCTTAGGAAACACTTTTATGTTATGCAGGCTGAACTGATTATAATGCAATTTAAATCAGGAACAAATGAATCAATTTAAAGTTATTCTGGAAATTGACATGGTGTGGACGAAAAAAATAATCAGCGTTTGAAGAAATATTGCTCTACAAATGACCACTCCACAGTAATCAGATACCATCGTCTCTTAAGAACACAGCTATTAGTTTCACCACTAGCATTACAACATTACTTTACCATATTCAGTCCCAAGGGCTGAAACAGAAATTACCAACTGGATGAATTTCCCATTCAGGACATCACTTTGTCCTACTTCCTTACTTAGTTATTTAACATTGCCTTCTTCACTCCTTGACCACGGCTACATTTCTTCTTTACCATTTATTCTGTCCATGTGCATTTGCTTCCCGCCGCCCTCCTTCACCCGAGCTTTCTAGTCCTTCTGGATCTCCTACTTCATCCACCCTTAACCCTTCACTCATTTTGAAATACTTCCTCCTCCTGGAGGTGCATGGAAGAATGACCAACTAAGGATAGCAGACGTGATTACAAATATTCCATATTGGGGTCTGAATGAACATATTGCAAGATTCGGAATTATTAATTCCCTAACATTGAGAATTTAATTTATCTCAATCAGTTTGTGAAATCATGATATGACCAAATCTGTTGTCGTATTTACCTTCATACATATAATTTGTCCGACTGTAGTAAAAGTTTAGAAAACTTACCTGATGTCTAGTTGCATGTCTGTTATTTTCATCTTGTCTCTGTGATAATGCTCTGTCGTCAATCTGTCTTTCCCGTTGCTGAGCTCTAACCTACAAAGGACAACAGACAGCAGAATATGAACAATTAGATAAATACTGGATTTACTGGATGGGCAGAACATTAGTTAACCAGCTTCTAGGTATTTCATTAAACAACCCAATTCAAACTTAACATGCATAATCCTAAATGTTCCTACTCCACTATTTACTGTAGTTTGACATTATTGGATATAGATGCAATTAATGAAGAGGTGGGCTCTGTATCTTCGCTATCGGTTCAATACCTCACACACTTTTGCTTCTCCAAACTCTGTCCTTAATCTTCCAGGCAATTCTCTTCATCCATGAAGAGACAAAGTACTGGATGAACTCAATGGAGCAGGCAGTATCTCTGGAGAACATAAATAGGTGATGTTTCAGGTCAGGAACCTTCTTCAGTCGAAAACATAATCTATCCATATTCTCCAGTGATGCTACTTGGCCTGCTGAGTTACTCCAGCACTCAATTTGTAAACTAGCACCTACAGTTCCTTTTTTCTAACTTTCTTCAACTATGCTTTATTTTCCTTCTCGTCTCTTCTTCCTCATTTATCTTTAACCAATTATTCCCCTGCAAACACCTACTCCCTTTCCAGAAATGTATGGAGTGATGGCAACTAAGAATACAGGAAGAAAGTAGAACAGTATTGATGCACATTGCCTTTTATTCTTTTGTAGCCAGTGTACGGTACAATGGTCTATGTTCAAATCTGAAATCAAACGAATTGGTCTTAAAGAGTCCAGTAAGAGTCTTCAATAACTAAAGGTAATTCACTGCTGTGACATAGATTTGCTTAGATTTAAGGTGGTATGAGATCTTCAGAGACCAATTGTAACAAATCACTTGAAATAAACAAACTCCTGCTTTGTTTCTCCAAATAGGCTATAAAAAAGAAATTCTCAGCTCACCATTCATGATCCTTACATTTATGTCGGCAGTGATTTCCCAGTTCTGAGAAATAGAATACAAGGAATGATAGTGCAGTTCCTAGTTTGTTTCTACCACATATTCAAACCAACGTGTTCAGTAGGCTGAAAAGTTCGTTCTTCACGCTAACCAAGAGTAACAACCAGATACTATATCATCCATATATGAATCATCAACTGCAGAGGATTCAGCACTCACAGGTTCCTCAAACAAATTAGTGGAATGAGCAGTTTAGCAGAACCGAAGAATGAATGCTCATGTCATTCGTTACAACAATGCATTTATAACACGTTGCAATATGTTCCATAACATTAGGGCAGCATGGTGGCGCAGCGGTAGAGTTGCTGCCTTACAGCGCCAGAGACCCGGGATTGATCCCGACTACAGGTGCCGTCTGTACAAAGTTAGTATGTTCACCCCGTGGCCACGTGGGGATTCCCCGGGTGCTCTGGTTTCCTACAACACTCCAAAGACGTACAGGTTTGGAGGTTAATTGGCTTCGATAAAAATTGTTCCTGTAGGATACAGGGATCGCAGGTCGGCACGGACTCGGTGGGCCGAAGGGCCTGTTTCTGCGCCGTGTCAGTAAACTAAACTAACGTAAATTCAAATACCATACACAATAAATATGCTTGAAAGGTCCAAAACTGCAACTAATTACTAGACTTCTTAAAACCCAGGGATTTTTTGTTTAAATTGTGTCAGCCATTAAGCCAGGCTAAATATGATCATAAGGAAATCTAAAAGCAGAGCAATAAAATAACTTCAAAAAGGCATGGTGATGAATGGTCTCATCACTCTATCCCCTTTGCCATCTAACAAAAATGTAGTATTATTTTTCGCAGAATTGGTATCTGTATACTTATATAGAGCAGCATCATATATAATGTACATTACCTTACATTCATCAGCAGATAGATTATGGTACAATGGACAGCCAGATATAGAGAAATGTCTTTCATGTTTTCCAGTCAAGTGACCTATATTTAACCAAATGAACTACATGTAAGAATATATTTCAAAACACATTTTAACCCATATAGTCAGAACTTAAATTCACCTGTAAACGTATTAAAATCACATCTCAATTCAAATTATAATGTGCATCAGATAGTTATATCAGGTATGTTCTCAGTTTCAAATTACCAATGCAAATGTTCATCCAAAACAGAAAGGAAATTGAACTTTTCCCCTTTTATCTATTGCTTTCTAACTTTCAGCTTGTTTAAACATTATATTCTTAACCAAATCACTGGCTGCAAGGCCATCACAAGATTCAAGCATATAATCTAGACTAGCATCTCCACGTGATGCAAAGTTCAATGCTTCATCTTTTGGGAGCTATATCCAATCAAGTTCCATCTGAGGCTTGAAATGGTTGTAAAAAAGTCCTGATTGTACTTGAAATCCAAAGGTATTCTTAGTATGAACTCTCTCAACTTCAATCCAAAACAAATGGTCTCATCACATATTCCTTTGCCATCAGGAGACATTGATATGTTACTTGTGACGTTTGCCTACAACAATATCTCTATTGCAGAAGGAATTATCTATATCAAATTAATTTGTAATACCTCAAGGATTTGAAAATGTTACATCAGGATCTATAAACAGTAATTATTCCTCAACAAGAAAACAGTTCAGAGGAAAATTAAAATCATCATATTCAGTTCTCCCCCCAGATTGCACAGTGGAGAAAAATTGTGTGGGAAGTTATTTTGGCAAATATAAACAATTCTACAGAAACTGGCATGTAATAGAAGCTGAGGAGAAACCTCAGCTGAAGTTCCACTAGGTGTCAGCATAGACATTAGTACAGATTTGCTGTTTCAGAACTCAAGTAAAAAGGAAAAGAGAACATACTTTGAATACTTGTATCCATTTCAAATATACAATTCATTGCCATCATTCACACTAAATACATCATCACATATAACTTCAGGCTTATGGGCCTGTCCCACGTAGCGATTTTTTAGGCAAAGGCCGGTGGCTGTCATAGTCGTTGTAGGTCACCGAAAAACCGGCGACAACCTACATCATCCTGGCGATAACCTACCACAGCACCCAAGTCAAGCTACGCTCATTGGCGTCAAACCCACTGTCGCCAAAAAAGTTCCAACATGTTGAAAATTTAGCGACCAGAAAGATGCTACAACTTTTTGCGCGACTGAGACTACTCCCAGCGACCACCAGCGAACATGTGGCGACAAACTAGTCACCTGTGGCTGCCTAAAAAAATCGCCTAAGTGGGACAGGCCCATTAGTACACAAAAAGATAAAACAGGGCTAAATATTTTTATTGCATACAACAACGTTTGCATTTCTTACTTATCGAGGGCTGATTCTGTGAGAGCTCCTCATTAGAGCACAATAAAGAAAAATATACTGAAAGGCAAATTAACCGAGTTCACTCATGCCGCGCTCTCCATAATGTTTGGGACAAAGACCCATCATTTATTTATTTGCCTTTGTACTCCACAATTTGAGATTTGTAATACAAAAAGAAAAAAAAAATAATCACATGTGGTTAAAGTGCACATTGTCAGATTTTAATTGAGGCCATTTTTATACCTTTTGGTTTCACCATGTAGAAATTACAGCAGTGTTTATACATAGTCCCCCCATTTCAGGGCACCATAATGTTTGGGACACCGCAATGTCATGTAAATGAAAGTAGTCATGTTTAGTATTTTGTTGCATATTCTTTGCATGCAATGACTGCTTGAAGTCTGCGATTCATGAACACCGGCAGTTGCTACGTGTCTTCTCTGGTGATGCTCTGCCAGGCCTGTATTACAGCCATCTTTAGCTTATGCTTGTTTTGGGGGCTATTCCCCTTCCGTTTTCTCTTCAGCATATAAAAGGCATGCTTAATTGGGTTCCGATCGGGTGATTAACTTGGCCACTCAAGAATTGACCATTTTTTAGCTTTGAAAAACTCCGTTGTTGCTTTAGCAGTATGCTTGGGATCATTGTCTTGCTGTAGAATGAACCGCCGTGTAATTTTAGGCATTTGTTTGAACTTGAGCAGATAGGGTGTCTAGCAGAATTCATCATGCTACGACCACCAGCATTTGTATCATCAATGAAGATAAGTGAGCCAGTTCCTTCAGCAGGCATACATGCCCAGGACATAACACTCCCACCACTGTGTTTTACAGATGAAGTGGTATGCCTTGGATCTTGGAGAGTTCCTTCACTCCTCTATACTTTGCTCTTGCCATCACTTTGATACAAGTTAAATTTTATCTCATCTGTCCACAAGACCTTTTTCCAGAACTGTGGTTGCTCTTTTAAGTACTTCTTGGCAAACTGTAACCTGGCCATCTTATTTTTGCGGCTAACCAGTGGTTTGCATCTTGCAGCGTAGCCTCTGTATTTCTGTTCATGAAGTCTTCTGCGGACAGTGGCCATTGATAAATCCACAGCTGACTCCTGAAGAGTGTTTCTGATCAGTCGGACAGGTGTTTGGGGATTTTTCTTTATTGTAGAGAGAATTCTTCTGTCATCAGCTGTGGAGGTCTTCCTTGGCCTGCCAGTCCCTTTGCGGTTAGTAAGCTCACCAGTGCTCTCTTTCTTCTTAATGATGTCCCAAACAGTTGATTTTGGTAAGCCTAAGGTTTGGTTGATGTCTCTAACAGTTATATTTTTGTTTCTCAGTCTCATAATGGCTTCTTTGACTTTCATTGGCACAACTTTGGTTCTCATGTTGATAAACAGCAATAAAGGTTTCCAAAAGTGATGGACAGACTGGAGGAAAGACTAGGTGTTGAGAGCTCTCTTATACCTGCATTAAAGAGGCAATTAAACACACCTGAGCAATTACCAACACCTTTGTAGCCATGTGTTCCAAACATTATGGGTCCCATGAAATCTATATAATTAAAAGTTTATATCTTGACCACTTCCTGTCTGCGCTGTATATTGATTTTAGAAAAAAAGGCTACCCTGTATCACTGTGATGTTTGGCCATCTTACTCACAGTCCTCCTCCGCTGAGCCAGCCCTGAGGATTTTTCCCCATCAATGAAAAATAAAAAAGTAATGAGTGTTTAATAAACCTTGAGATCAGCTGATTGGTCCTCTCACCTGTCAATCACTGTGATTAAGGTAACGCCCCTTCCAGGAGGGGGGGGGGGGGGGTTGGGGCAGGACTGTAAAACCCTGGATGCCTGTACGCGAGTCAGTCACTCTGCAAGATCGTGACGGAGAGGCCATGGCTGTCATTCTAAGCTGTGAATAAACTGAACTGTGAGTCTGTAATGTATTTGCAATAAATGATTTGTTAGCCCCTAATGACAATGCAACGAGTTATTTGGCCTGCTGCCCTGCCTGTGCTTGAAAGTTCAATGCTTAATTGGAAATGAAATGACAATGCGTGCGTGTGCGTGAGCCCTCCCGTGCGAAGCTGGGACAAAAGGGGTATTGTGTATAAACACAGCTGAAATTTTGACATGGTAAAATCAAAATGTATACAATCTGACAATGTGCATTTTAAACACATGTGATTTTTTTCTATTACAAATCTCAAATTGTGGAGTACAGAGGCAAATAAATAAATGGTCTTCATCTCAAACATTATGGAGGGCACTATATATATACACAAATGTCACAAAGGCACTGTCAGAAATTCTAGAGCATTCTTTAGAATGCAATGTTTTAGGGAACAAACTTCAATGAGCTGGTGACAACAAGAAAGAGAATCACAGTAACAAAGAAAACGTATTAATTAAACAAAACAGACACAAAGTGCTGGAGTAACTCAGCGGGACAGGCAGCATCTATGGATAGAAGAAATGGGCAACGTTTCGGGGCTTCAGTCTGAAGAAGGGTCTCAACCCAAAACGTCACCCATTCCTTCTAACCCGAGATGCTGCCTGTCCCACTGAGTTATTCCAGCATTTTGTGTCCATCTTCAGTGTAAACCAGCATCTGCAGTTCCTCCTACACAATTAAACAAAGCAATTTGGCCAGGCTGATGGTGGCAAGAAAAGGAACTCTGCAGTAAAAAAATGAAAACCTTAATAACATGCTGGGCGATGCAAGTGCACAAAAACATAAATTGGCTGAATTTTAAATACGCAGTGATCGTACCTTGCGAATTGAATGAATGAGATTAACACTCCAGGATGACCCGGTTTCGAGACCGGCTGAAACAAGTGGCCTTGGGTATCCATAGAAACAGGCTCCTTGCCTCAGTAAATCTGAGCTAAATCAGAGCCATCTAAATCAAGCACCCACTTGTACTAATCCCATTTGTATGCTTCACGCCTTGGTAAAGTCTTCCTTCAATTCATATTTTGTATGTATATTATCGTTTTTTTGGCTCTGGATAAAAGGCAAAAACTATCAAGAATACATCCTAACTTTTGCAACAACACCCTTTATTGGAAATAACTGGATACTAGGATTAAAATTTCACAACTATCCTTCCATGCAATGAGTAAAGTCAATTTGAACTACTTATTCATTATACTTCTCAACAAGCTACATGCCAACACATTATGTTGCTCAAAGACTGCAGAAGAATTGTGAATGAAATGTAAAATTGGAGCAGATTTCTGTCACACAAAAGAAAGTCTTGCCTGTTGATAAAACAGCAGTAACCCATTTTGTCTTTTTGTGGCAAACAAAAAGTACTAGAGAAACTCAGAGGGTTATGCAGCACCCATGGAGAGAATGGACAGGTCACATTTTGGGTCAGGATCTTTCTTCAGATGGGTCCGATGAGTTCCTTCAGAACATTGTTTTGCTCAGGATTCCCGCTTCTGCAGTTTCTTATGGTATCCTTTTGTAGGGTTTTCAGTGTGATGAATTGAGAATATTCTTTAAACATTCCACAAACAATGAAAAATACCTTACCTAAAGAATTACAGCCTGGAGTAGGGCACTTCATATTGAAATTATAGCTCTCATGAAAACGCCGGCGCTTTGGCCTGTGTGAAAGGTCACTTCCAGAGTCTTTCATAGAAGCATCTTTTGCAATGCTTTCATCGTGTGACGCATTCGGACTGGAAATATCAATATCAGACTCAGACGATGGAGCATTTCCTGTAGGAGTACGTGGGGGAGATTCATCGTGGTCGACTGCAGTTTTGGTATCTAAAAATAGAGTTTTAAAAGTGCAAATTAATAAACAGTCTCTAATATTTTTACATAACCAATTTTTAAAAATACTTGTGCGAGCAGCCCAATTATGACGGTTTAAAGACATTACCTGGACCGAAAAGTACAAAAAAAAAGTCAATGTGGTAGGAATATTCAGGTTGCACTTAAAAGTTTTAAAAAGAAGAAATAGTGAGAGAGAGGCAAGGCGTTCCACAAGTAGACATCTTTGGAAAAAGCACAAGAGGTACTGCCTTTTCTTATAAAGGCGAGGGTAAAACAAAAACAGAGCAGTAGTTTTGCAGTTTCTCACAAATGTGATAAGAGAACAATAAAGGATCACTAAGAGAGAGAAAGTGACAAATATGCTTCAATAAAAAAGTTTGACACAAGCTAGATTGTACATATCATTTCAGCAACATTTTCTGCTTGTAAGCCATGAAATTACGTGGAATATAACATTCCTAGTTTGGAAATTTCATTCACATTTTAGGGAAGACTAAAAGAACTGAGACTTTGAAAGTGTTGAGATAGAGGAAACAATTAATGTATTGGCAAGTGTGGCTGATATGAGGCACACAATGTCCTGAATTGTAACATCATTTAAAAAATATTTTGTGCATAGAACCTGTATTTTGTCTGAGGCTTCACCCAAGCAAAATTCTACGATGTACAAGACCCACGACAACAAGCACATTGGAATAAACTTACTGAGAGAAAAGATAATTTTCATCTAGTGAATTCCTTCTACCTTTCCAAATAGGGGTTACATACGAAATGAATAAGCCACCAGAGTTCGGTTTGGGGTGACAGTCCTCAGGAGTTTATGGTAGGGACCATGACTGTGATCACCAGAAATGAAGACCTTGGTAATATCCGGCAGTCAGGACCCCTTCAAATAACATCAAAGCAGGCCTCAATTTGTGAGTTAAGACTTGCCTCAAGCTATAATATCCACACAATTCAAGACCCATGTGGTGCAGTAATTTTGTGCAGGCTAAATCAATTCAAGCAGTGCACGGTTTAAAGTTATTCCGTTCCTGCAGGAACTATACATCAGGAGGTGCAACTCCAGAGCCAACAATATCATGAGAGACCCCTTCCACCCCTGCAACGGACTGTTCCAGCTGCTACGGTCAGGCAAACGCCTCCGTTGCCATGCGGTGAGAATGGAGAGGTTGAGAAGGAGTTTCTTCCTAGAGGCCATTCGGACTGTAAACGCCTATTTCACCAGGGACTAACTCTACTAAACGTTTTTCCTTCCATTATTAATTATGTAAAAGAATGTGTGTTATGATTGTGTTTATAGTTTGTTTGGTTGTTTGTCTTTTGCACAAAAGTCCGCGAGCATTGCCACTTTCATTTCACTGCACATCTCGTATGTGTTTGTGACAAATAAACTTGACTTGACTTATGTCCCATAGCCTTCCTCCATATGCACACACATACACCAAGGATCTTCAGGTTGGTAACTGGGTTTTTGATCAAACTAATCAAAATGGAATCTCTGACACAGAAAAGCATAGCGATTAGTCTATGCCTTTGAAGAAGTAAAATGAGGAAGACATCTCAAAGATAGACACAAAGTGCTGGAGTAATTCAGTGGGCCAGACAGCATCTCTGGAGAAAGGCTGGGTGACATTTCGGGTTGGAACCCTACTTCAGACCCATTTAAAGAGAATTGCTCATTTATTGATAACACTGTGAGGACTCATCACTAGGAGTTATTGATGACATACAATTTGAAAAAAGGTTTGATCAATTTAAAATCGAATTGCTGTCATGTGGTGAATGGAGCTGGAAATGCAAGGATGAGGAGCAATGAAGAAGTGATTAGTTAATACTAGAGCAGAAATGGTTGTTTTCCCCCCACAGGAGGAAATCTTCCCAAGATATTCAAGATGTTCCACAGGACCGAAGTACGTTAGACAACAGTATGGAAATCACAAGAGGTCCTGAAATTCTAGACTTAAATGAATGAAGAATTCAACAGACTTGGAGATAACTTTGTTAAGTTACATCAAACCCACAAATTATTTTCAAATGAACAGTCCGTAGGCCAAATTCAGAAAACAACCCTCCTGGCAATTACATTTTAAAGGACATTATCAATTTACTGCGGGAATCATGCCTAGTTTTTTTGCTCGATTCAAATTCTATTGGGCAATAATTCTGTGTCCTTGAAAATCATTACCAATGAATTTGTGCAGATTTCGTTAATTTTCTTTCCCTTTGGGTTTCTCAATTTTAAAAGCCCTGATCATTTATTCAATAGGATGCACAGTGCTGGAGTAACCCAGCGGGTCAGGCATCATCTTTGCAGAACATGGATAGGTGACGTTTCGGGTACGGATTCTTCTTCAGACTGGAAGGTGGTAGGTAGACACAGGCGAAGGGGGGGTTTTGAGAGGCAGATGGTGGAAACAAAAACCCCTTTGCCTGTGTCTATCGGCTCCCACACTTTGTCCTGTTTCTCCTCTCTTCTAGCTCTCTCCCCCCCCTACCGCCCCCGCAATCGGTCTAAAGAAATGTTCAGACCCAAAACATCTAGCCATGTTTTCTAGAGATGCCCGACTCACTGACTCACTCCAGCACTTTGTGTAATTTTGTGTAAACCAGCATCTGCAGTTCTTTGTTTCATCATTTATTCAATGTACTGCTTTTAGCATCAATATCTGTATGGTTCATCCATGCTTCAGTGGGTAAGAACATTAGTTTGACCAGGTTATTTAAATGGATTTTACAGCATGTTGAGTGAAGTCGGTTTCAAGTTTTTGGCATGTTTCAAGCAGACCATTTGCTTTTTCCAGAGTTCATTATTAACATGAAGAAACACAATAGACACATTTTAAAATCTAATTGCACCAGAGGCTTGGATAATGCGTGGCAATCAGGGAAACTATAGCACGAACATAGCATTTCCAAATAAACATGATGTGGAGTGAATGAGAAGACAAATATGGTTACCATGACACCGTAAACCTCCTTTTGTGTTCAATACAAGCGCAGGGCACATGTCTGCTGTGGACAGAACAATAAGCTATATAAACAAGCTTCAATGAAAGCATGAAAGAACTTAAAAGCAGCTCCAGCACAAGCATGGTGACCCTTCAGATAAATTCACAGCTCCCAGATAAGCCACGTAAAATCTCAGCAATAGTAGGATCTGAATTTGTTGGCAACTGAATAGATGGAATCTTTTCTCATTGACGTTACAATACAAAACAAGAAGCTTGTTATCTCACTGCGTGGCCTTGATTTAAAAAGGCAGGACAGTTTACAGCGAAGCTGGATCGCAACTGAACTATTTCAATCAATCTATAATATGAGCAGAGACACAAATCAGATATAGGTGAAGCGGACAAACTATTTTAACGGAATATTAATCATTGTCACCTACAATTCAAAAATTGGATGATTGATAGGCATTCTAATTTTTTTTTTTTAAAACAATCTTTACAAACTTTCAAATCGTGTAATATTTTGTTGGAATTGTAAATACCTCAAGCCCCTTTAGATCCCTCTTTCCCACCCAGCCCAACCTTGTAAAACAAATTAACCATCACAATAAAAATTTGTAGTTTTATGAACAAATAACCAAAATAATTAATTTTACTATAGCTGTATGGTCTTTTTTCTGATTGTGTGTAAAATACACATGCTATAAAGAGGAAATATTGAAGGTGGTTATATAAAAAATAAATTAGATACCAGCACATAATTTAAGAAAAAATACGGAAATGGAAAATTAATGAAATTACTTTTCTAAAAATGGTTTATTTATTTATATCTAAACTGCTAAAATATAGTGTCATTAACATTAAACGAGTACTCCACAAACAAAAAAAAAATCACAAAAATGGCTAAAATCCATTGGGAAACAGCACAAAAGTGATTTATACTCAGAGGCAAGGCTAAAAATAGAACTTAACACGATTCCTTGCTGGAGCTCAGTCAATTCAACACAGCAGAGGAGTTAAAGGAACACTCTTCAGTATTACACACTGTCTCCCATGGCGATGACAGGGTTTAGGGAGATGGCTCTCCTATACACTCAAAGGTATGTGACAATCCTGATAAACAAGATACATTCCAAGAGGGAACTCCGTGTGCCAGTAGGGGGTAGTGGAGATGATGGTAGGGGACCCTAAGGTCTACCATGAGGAAACTGGCAGGTGGTGGCAACAAGCTCTAAAGTCATCAATGATTTTACCTTTGTCAGAAAACTCGACAGGATGCTCTGTTTCTGATCCAGAGGAGCGGGTCTGTCGCAGAGGGTATTTCTTCGGTGTGACTGGAGTGGTCTGTTGTTGGCTGCGTGTCACTCTTCTTGTGGCATAAGCAGGCTCATCTGAAGCATATGAAGTTATCTGGCGCACTGGACTGGAATCTGTCAAAAGTTTGAGGCTAAAATCAGATCAACAATATTTGACTTAGAGAAACAAACTACAACCAACCCTTGTTAAATTGAATTTAAAATAAAGTAATATCATTTGGTGCTTAATATGCATTGCATTGTTTATTTTCTTAAAACCCTTTGAAATTTTAACCATACAACCAGTTTTAATTGAGATAATTTAAATTTGGATCAACCAATTTGAAAACAGGTTCAGAGTAAATAAATCAGGTAACTGAGCTTATGCAGACCAGAACACACAAGAAAATGCCGAGATTTATCCTATTTATTTAATTTAACAAACAATTACTAAGCACAACTTTGAAAGTCAAATTATCAGCACAAGACCATTTTTGATGATCATTCACTCTTACACACCGTGAAATTCCAGCACTTGTTATATATATTTTATATATGCAAAATGTTATTTATAACAGAGGCCATCCCCAAGTAACAAATAAATTTCATTTTTTACAGAGGTTCAGAAGCGAATTTTGACAAGTCGAAAAATATATTAAAAACATTTGATATGGTAACTGTACCGGCATAGTATTGTAATGAATTGCATCAGATGACAAATGAGAAAGAAAATCTAAAAGTGGGGAGAGGAAACTAGTTCTGCTGTCCTTAGAAGCCAATGTAGGCATGTATGTCAGACTTTTGAATTCAATAATATGGGAGTTCGCTCATATGTAGCAATGTCTAGAAGTTTGGTGTTCATAACCTGGGGATGGCATGTGGTATATCGCGTTTCAGCTTTTGTTACAATTATTAATCAGTCAAAGTAATGTTTTAAATATGTTTACTATTTAATGTGATTACTAGCACAATTTGTGCCGAAATTATCAAAGCTCTATACTTTGAAAATTTGCTACTTGTTTTCCGTGAGGGTTGCTGCATTTCATCTTTTTTGAGGATAATGTCAACATCCACAACTGTCTAAACAAGCAAGTGCAGGTGCTGGAACAGAAAGTGCTGGAGTAAGTCAGATGGTCAGGCATCATTTCCGGAGGACATGGATAGGCGACGTTATAGGTCAAGACCCTTTTCGGGGCGAGGCACGACCTAACCATCACTTATCCATGTTCTCCAGTGACACTGCCTGATCTGCTGAGTCACTCCAGCATTTTGTTTTCTCCACAAATGTATTATTTTCTGCTCTGTTCAAAAACTTCCAATAATCTTAATGTAAACATCTTCAAGAACAATGGAACAAAAATCTTCAATGTATATTTAAAAAGTATTGAACTTCAGAAAGGCAGTTGTGGAACTGCACACAAACAATGTATTGCAAGATTATTTTTTATGGAAATGATGCACATATCAATCACATCATTACTATGTAACGATCCCAATAACTTATTCTGTGCTGCACCTTGAACCTCGTAATTAATTATTCGCTTAATTCTAATTATGTCCGTGTCTTAAACAGGAACACAATAAAATGCTTCAAAACACTTGATATTATGAATTACCCAAAAGTTCTTTTTTTTTCCAACAATTGGAGAAACCCAATTTCAAAGAAATGAGAACAGACCAAGACTGTGTTATCTGAAACCAAAGACAATACATATAGATGGAGGGAGAACAAGGAGGGAAGAGACAAGGACTTTAAGATTTTTGCCTTCCATCACAGTGAGGAGGTGTCTGATGAACTCACTGTGGTGGATGTTAAATTTGTGTTTATTGTGTGTTTTGTTATTTTATTATATGTATGACTACAAGGCAACAACATTTTGTTCAGACCGAAAGGTCTGAATGACAATAAAGGATACTTTGACTTTGACTAACATACCCATCAGCATGTCTTACGGAAGTGGGAGGAATCTGGAACACCAGAATTAAACTCACATGCACGGAGATTGTGCAAACTCCACAGACATAGCACCCAATGTCAGGATTTAACCTAGGTATCCGGCGCTGTGAGACAGCAACTCTACTAGTCTATTCTACTCCACTGTTCCAACCTATAAGTATGTGTCTGGAGGAATTTAAAAGCATTAAAAGAGCTCCATTGTTTAAAAAGAATGCAGTTGACTGAACAATTAAAGGTTAATCAGCATAACATCGGTGATGGGAAAATTACTGAACCAAGTTCTAAGGGATTGTCATTTGGAAAGATGTAGATTAAACGCACAAGGTCAGGAGAGATTTGTTATTTGAAACATGTACAGCTGTATTATTTGAGACCCATGGTCAAAAAGGTTAGCAAATTTAGAAGAGACTACATTTGGCACTGCCCCATGTGCCAGAAGTCATACTACAGATCACTTTAAGTAGGATTAGAATGCAGTCGAGAAATAAATATTTCCAGGCAAACGTTGGTGTGGCCTGGAATCCTTTTCTTGAAAAGATGCTCAATATAGAACCTCTCATATTTCAAGTGCATGATAAAACACGTTTCTTAATGTCAAAGTCGACAAGACTACATATTGAAAACTGATTAGCCCAAACAGTTCATTGTTGGCCAGCATGGAAAAAGTGATCAAACCGTTTTCTTTGCAGTGAATCTTAATTAATTTTCCTCCTGATATCTTGCAGTCATACCTTGAGAACTCTGGCTATTCCGTAATGAAGACCTGGTTAATCTGGTAGATCTGCGTGGCTGTCCATCACTCTCGGAACTGTCCGTATGATCCAGATCAGCGGAAAAGTCTGAATCTTCGGTGCCGTCAGAGCTGCTACCTGCCTGGCGCTGAAACAGAATATACAACAGGTCAACTTTAAAACCCCAGAATACACCATTGACATACATTTAGTCTCTTAAGAAATGGTTAACTATTGAAAAGGTAACATTTTGACAGGATCAATCAATATTCCTTTTAAAGTTGGTGCAACAACGATAATGTGCAAGTCTTGTGGCTTTATTGTCCAAAGGTGCAATCCACCATCAAATAATCTGCTAACATTTTTATTTTATTTATTTTTTTTATTTTTTTTTTTTTTGAAAATATTTTTTATTGGAGATAGGTACATAACCTATTACATCATTACAGTCTTACATTTTTAAATTGATAATATTGTCAGTTATTATTACATTGTCTCCAATACTTTTTGCCTTTTTCTTCCTTTTTTTTTAAACTAGATAGAACTAAAGAGCTAGATGAAGTAAAGAAAGAAAAGAAAGAGAAGAAAAACAAAAACAAAAAAACAAAAAACAAAACAAAAAAAAAAGGAAAGAGATAGTTAAAGAAGAATGGAAAAATTTATTAAAATAAAAAACTTCGTTCGAGATATGTTCGTACATTTCAGAGTATAGCATTTCATCCATTCTTTAGCCCGAGTGCTAGTCAGGTTCCTGTGCTGAACTATTCTGACCCTTTAAGTAATCAATAAAAGGAGACCATATTCCAACGAATAATTCCTGTTTGTCCAACAGGGAAAATCTGATTCTTTCCACGTTTAAGGTCTCCGTCATTTCTATAATCCACATTTTGATTGTGGGGGCCGTAGGGCCTTTCCAAAATTTTAGAATTAATTTTTTTCCTGTTATTAAACTATAATCAATAAAGTTTCTTTGTGTTATTCTAAATGTTTGATTTAATTCTAATATTCCGAGTATTATTAATTTTGGATCTGGGTCCAATTGTGTGTTGGTTACTTTAGATATTATACTGAAAATATTTACCCAGAATTTTTTAATTTTTATACAGTTTGCAAACATATGAGATAATGTAGCTTCTAAATGTTGACATTTATCACATATAGGTGAGATATGTTGAAACATTTTATGTAGTTTTGTTTTTGAATAATGTAACCTATGTATTACTTTAAATTGTATTAGAGAATGTCTGGCGTTTAGTGAACACTGATGTATGTGTTGCAAACTTTCTTCCCAAGTATCTTTCGTTATTACTTGATTTAATTATTTTTCCCATGTTTGTCTGTGTAAGCCCGTCAAAGGAATATCACTGTCTAATAAGATATTATATATATAAGATATTATTTTTTCTGTATTAGGATGTTTGTTCCAACATTCATCAAGAATTTCTGAGTTTCTAATTCGAAAATTTTGAGAGTTCGATTTTACATAATCTCTAAGTTGAAGATATCTGAAATAATCATTTCATCGAAGTCCATAAGTCTGTTGCAACTCCTGAAATGTCAGAAAAGTGCCTTCCTTGTAAAGTTGTCCCATATTTTTAATTCCGTAATTCTTCCATTGTGTAAAACCCCCGTCCAACCATGAAGGCTTAAACAAAGGATTATTCACAATTGGAAGAAAAAGTGATAAATTATCTAATTTTAATGTCTTTTTTAATTGTTTCCAAATTCGTATAGCACTAAATATTATAGGGTTTCCCCTATAAATTTGTTTGTTTAATTTAGACGTAGCAAATAGTATCGAACCGATATCAAAAGGTAAACAATCTTCCTTTTCCATTTTTAACCAGTCTGGTTGATGATCTATTTCTTCCAACCAGAAATTCATATTTTTAATAACATTTTTATTTGGCTCTATTTATCATTCAACATTAAATTAGCATCTCAAATCACTTACTTGCAATCAGCAAAGATCCTATAGCGGAGCAAGATAGATCACTCCTTCTAAATGCAATCCGTCTCCGCACTAGTTATCTTTGCTCCGCTATGGGATCTTTGGTGCGGAGACGGAATCCGGTTACGGAAATGGGGCTGAAAAATACCCATGAATCTGCCCATGACCGTACTACGTCTTTTTCGTCAAGTGATCTATCTTACTTGCTATAGATTCTTTGGTAATCAGTATACATCATGAGAGACCTCTTCCACCCCTGCAATGGACTGTTCCAGCCGCTACGGTCAGGCAAACGCCTCCGTTGCCATGCAGTGAGAACAGAGAGGTTGAGAAGGAGTTTCTTCCCAGAGGCAATTCGGACTGTAAACGCCCATCTCACCAGGGACTAACTCTACAGAACGTTTTTTTCCTTCTATTATTTATTATGTAAAAGAATATGTGTGTTATGATTGTGTTTATAATTTGTTTGGTTGTTTTGTTGTTTGTCTTTTGCACAAAGGTCCGCGAGCATTGCCACTTTCATTTCACTGCACATCTCGTATGTGTATGTGACAAATAAACTTGACTTGACATCATAAAACTACCTATAATTTGACACAAAGGTACACAAAAATGCTGGAGAAACTCAGCGGGTGCAGCATCATCTATGGAGCGAAGGAAATGGGTAACGTTTCGGGCCGAAACCCTTCTTCAGACTGATAGGGGGTGGCGGGGAGAAGGAAGGAAAAAGGAGGAGGAGCCCGAGGGCTGAGGGATGGGAGGAGACAGCACGGGGGCTGAGGAAGGGGAGGAGACAGCAAGGGCTAACAAAATTGGGAGAATTCAATGTTCATGCCCGCAGGATGCAGACTCTCCAAGCGGAATATGAGGTGCTGTTCCTCCAATTTCCAGTGTTGCTCACTCCGACAATGGAGGAGACCCAGGACAGAGAGGTTGGATTGGGAATGGGAGGGGGAGTTGAAGTGCTGAGCCATCGGGAGGTCAGGTAGGTTCTTGCGGACCAAGCGGAGGTGTTCAGCGAAACGATCGCCCAACCTCCGCTTAGTCTCACTGATGTAGATCAACTGACATCTAGAGCAACTGATGCAGTAGATGAGGTTGGAGGAGATACAGGTGAACCTCTGTCGGACCTGGAACGACTGCTTGGGTCCTTGAATGGAGTCGAGAGGGGAGGTAAAGGGCCAGGTGTTACATTTCTTGCGGTTGCAACGGAAAGTGCCCGGGGAGGGGGTGATACGGGAGGGAAGGGAAGAATAGACAAGGGAGTTGCGGAGGGAGCGGTCTTTGCGGAAGGCAGACATGGGGGGAGATGGGAAGATGAGGCGAGTGGTGGGGTCACGTTGGAGGTGGCGAAAATGACGGAGGATTATTTGTTGTATGTGACGGCTGGTGGGGTGAAAGGTGAGGACTAGGGGGACTCTGCCCTTGTTGCGAGTGCAGGGATGGGGAGAGAGGGCAGTGTTGCGGGGTATGGAAGAGACCCTGGTGCGAGCCTCATCTATGGTGGGGGAGGGGAACCCCTGTTCCCTGAAGAATGACATCTCCAATGCCCTGACGTGGAACTCCTCATCCTGGGAGCACATGTGACGTAGACGGAGGAATTGTGAGTAGGGGATGGAGTCCTTACAGGAGGCAGGGTGGGAAGAAGTGTAGTCCAGATAGCCATGGGAGTCAGTGGGTTTATAGTGGATGTCGGTCATAATTTGGCACATATTGGCAAATCTGCTTAAAAACCCCATGTAATGAAAATCCTATGGTTTAGTGTTGCACAGCAGGGAATGTCCTGTTGATCATTCAAAGAGAAGCTGTTGCAGCAGTGAAAACATTAGCTTCATTGCACATTTAACCAAAGTTCTACCTGACCCTGGAAATCTTGATGTTTATATAGCAATGTTACAAAATTTTGAGATTTAAAAAATCAAGTCTGCAATTTATCCCATCAGATAAAGCATAACAATAAGTTTAATTTGACACCTAATTCGCTTTCATATCTCAAGTAATAAAAAAGTTATGGCCATTTTCATACTCGGAAATTAGCATCTTGTTCCCTATTGATTTTCTATGGACATAACAAAAAAGCTGTGATCGTGGACAGTCAAAAGCACATAACCTTCTTAAAAATTAAGGGAACTGAATGAAATTTTCAGTATCATAGATTGAAGCATTCTGAAACAAATATAAAATAATCTTACTTGGATGACCTGAAATTAAAGCATATAATTAGTTAGTTACCCAATTGTAGCTAATTTCAAACTTCAATTACTAGATCTAAACATCTATCCATTTCTTAATAAATGATTAACATTTTTAAATAGCCCAAGTGTCCAAATAATATTCACAAATAATTCGAAATAAAACATGATTTTTAAATCTCATTTACATCAATTTATAGGCCAAATGGAAGGAATTTAGTGTTCAATTGCTGTAAATTAAAGTCCATTTAAATTGGCTTTCTAGTGGGTTCCTGTGAACGCGCTGGTTTAGAACGTTCACATTGCAGTGGATTTGTGCCCTCAAGTGCCCAGAAAAATACTGCGGGATATAAAGAGCCCAAAATGAACTATTCGCTGTAGAAAACTTTATATACAGGGTTATATACAAGCCCCATTTAATGTAAAAATAAGGTACATACGTTTAATTGTTTGCTTTATAAAACCCTGGGGCTGCGAGAGGTTGCGGGTTGAGAGAGTGATTTTTAAACTACTATAATTATTATACATGGCCATAAAAAATAATAATACCTTTTGCGACGGGGTCTTTCAGCGATTTTCCGTTAATGATTTACTAGGTTGAACATTTTCGATTGCGCCAGCCTAGTAAAAATCGCGTTTTAAACCCGCCCCCTCTAAACAGCGCCAAAATCGCACACACGGGGTAGGGCAGATGCTCAGCCACGATTCAGGTAGGTTTTGTAACATACCTAGTTTATACTAGAAACAAAAATAGAACACTCTTCTGTTTATCAGTACTGCTGTCCTCCATTTGATGAGGGCAACACATTCCCATTATTATCTATCCCTTCTCATCTTCCTAGCAGAAGGTCTAAGCGCTTGACACATTTGAACACGGTTCCTCCCTACACTTCTCCTGATGTGCAAGTTAACTCGCTCAATTATCTATCCCACTGTAAAATATCCAATACTTCCCATTCGCTAGATCATTAACCTGTGCCCTGAAGAGATTCCATGTACCCATGTACACTGCTGATACGCAGTTGCAGCATTTATTAGCTTCTTTGACCAATCACTTGGCCATTATCCATCCGCGGTTAAATAGCCTAATTACAACAATGAGCCACAGGAAATTAATGACAGATTACAGCAGGTGTCAAGAGCTGTCCAGCAGCATCAGATCAAGAGGCCAGAAAGGAGGATTAAACAAATCAAAGCAGAGAAAATTGACACAATAAAAAACACTTTTTCCATTGTAAACTTCCCAGATTATGCATTCTGGAAGTATCCCAGAAATATTGATAAATTAGCCAGTCAATCCACCTAAACGTTGCAGAACACCCTATAGATAAAGCTGATAATAAATGTTCCACTTCAAGACAGAACAAGATTGGCATGAAGTGATGATGACATTTAAAATGCATTAATTGAGAAACAAGGTTAATACTAAAGCTGAGCGAAACGGAAGACACAAAGTCTATGGTGAAAGAAAGGCATAAATTGTTGGTAGGGATAAGAACTATCAGAAATGTTCTGTTGCTGTGGCTACAATTCCCTGTGGCTATCAAACTATACAACTCCTACCCCTTCTGTCGTGGGTTGACTGAATTCCCTCCCCCCCCCCCCCCCTCCTCTCCCACCCCCTCCCACCACCACCCACCCCACCCACCTCTCCCACCCCCCCCCCTCCCCCCCCTCTCCAATCTTTGCACATCCCCCAATCCTTTCCACTCATCACTTTAATTCCTTGTTTCATGTATCTTGTGTTTTATGACTGTTGGCAGGCCAATTACCCTCCTGGGATAAATAAAGTTCTATCATATCGTAAATATGGAAGCAGCATGGAATTATGCAAAAGACACATCTGATGATTTGAGCTCCAATCAAAATCTCTTTTTTTTTTTTAAATTCAAGCAATCACCACCATTAACAGTCATGCAATGTGTTTTCAAATGATTGCACTGAAGAAAATTATCTGCCCCCTCCCTCAATTTAAGCCAATTAAGAAGAGCCTGAATGTATGTTTATTTTTCATTTTTTTACGAGCAGTATGCAATGCTGTTTGTCAGTTAGTACGAGGCTGAAATAACTGGATCTCAATCAAGATTAGAAGATGAGACAGTTAATAAAATAGCAAGAATTAATACGCAAACTTATGGAATAGAACATGAAAATAAAAGAGGCAGATAAATACTTGCATGCACACCACCGTGTAGAGTTGATACAAGGTTACCTATTTTCACCCAAAACTAATAGCATTGTATTTTCTGTTTTTTTAAAGGATAAAAAGCTAACAACATCCAATAAAAAAAACATGATCAATAAAAATCCTACATGAATTGGGATTCATTTAAACAGCTTACTAAGTGGATAGAGACAAAAAACTAAGACAACAATCAAAGAAGTTTAAAAAAAAAAAAAGGGGAGAGAGTTGTACTTTTTCTGCTGGGTAATCTCCCCATTCCACATTTCTGGGCATTACTGTACAAAAAGAACACTTTGATATTACGTGCAGCAACGTGAATGGCTGTCGAAAGGTTTGAGGAGATTCAAAAACTAGAATTGATTGAGGATTCCAGAACATCCAAAAGAATTGATAGAATAAATGAAAAAAATGGTGGTCGAAATCAGAGCAAGACTTGGTTGGAAAACAGTATCACTAATGGTACTAAAAACTTACGTGTCCTTAGCACACAAATATCGCAACATCGTCGTAGTGTTGAGGCGCACGGGCATTGTGTGGCCGCGCGGAGCGGCATGGAGTTGTGCGCGATTTTGAGCGGGGCTATGAAATTTTGTAGCAAACAAAATCTTTGCGCGCCACCAGCCTGTCGCGTAACTGACAACCAAAGTGGGACAGGCCCAAGACCCTGGCGTGACACCACGTCTCACCTCCAACAGGTGGGAGTTAGATGTGGCCCTTGTGGCTAAAGGGATCAGGGGGTATGGAGAGAAGGCAGGAACAGGATACCGAGTTGGATGATCAGCCATGATCATATTGAATGGAGGTGCAGGCTCGAAGGGCCGAATGGCCTACTCCTGCACCTATTTTCTATGTTTCTAACAGCAGCAGAAGCAGGCAAATGATCGTCAAACTCAGCCTGGGGCTCACAGCCGTTGCAGTCCGGATCTGCCCCCACTCCTACTCCCAGAGCAGGGCCAAGAAAATTGAAGATAGACACAAAATGCAGGAGTAACTCAGCGAGACCGGCAGCATCTATGGAGGGAAGGAATGGATGACGTTTCGGGTCAAGACCCGTCTTTCAGACTGAAGAAGAATCTCGACCCGAAACATTACCCATTGCTTCTCTCCAGAGATGCTGCCGGTCCCGCTGAATTACTCCTGCATTTTGTGTCCATCTTCAAATGACGTCATGCGCTCCAGACGGCTGTGCGAACGCATGAAGTCGCGCACAACCTTCGCGGGACCGTAGCGCCTCGACGCGACCACGAGGTCGCGTAATTAGCGTGTCAAGCACACGTAATTGGAACAGGGGCTTAAAGCTTAATCATTCCCTCATAAAAAGCAATAGATGCTTGCTTGGTGCACTATTTTAAAATTAGAAATCCATTAAATTTTAATAATCATGGGTGTAAAAGATGATTAAACAAATTAGATGGTTAGACTGCTGTTTGTTTCTTGTTTTTGTATAATGTTTTCACACCTTTTTCAGGATATCACAAAATGTGCTGCAAACAATTAGGGTACTTCTGTCATAACCGATGAACAAAACTTGACAATTTGCCCAAAGCATGTTTACACCAAAATCTGATAATTATCCAATAATCTGTTTGATTTGTAATATGTGAGACATAAATATTGTCCAAGATTCAAAGGAATCTTGGACAATAAGTTAAAGATTATTACAAAATAATCTTTAACTTCCACTTGAGATAATCTGGGGAATTTGTCAAATAATTTCATTTAGAAAAAAGGCAACATCTTCAATTGTGCCACACACCCTCAGCACTGTACTGAAATGTCAACCTATATTTTTCATGCTCAAATCTCTGGTATAAGACTTGAACCAATAACAAGGGAACAAGGAAAAAAAGTGTTGATACTTAAATCAGCCAGCTGAATGGCAGGACTGTGTGAGATGACTGGCTTATTCCTGTTCCTAAGGAATTGAAATATTACAAGAGAAGAAGTCACAAGAATACGTTCAATAAATCTGGAAGCGTAAACAAAGATGGTAAAAGATTAGATGGATACTTCAGAAAAATCTAAAGGAGAATGCTAGTAAAATTCAGCACATCAGGCCATAGCTGGGGAGAGGGAACTTGGAATAACATTTCAGTTCAATGACAGTTCAATATTAACCCAGTTTCTTTTGCATTAGTTGCTGAATGATCTGCTTAGTATTTCCTTACACCAAAAATTACATCCTTACCAGCACCGTGGCAAGCAATGCCTAAGTTCCATCATGCAAGCAGGTCATAAACTTATTTATTTATTTATTTGTTTATTTGTTCCGAACAAGTAAAGACATAAATAGGAATAAATAACAACAACAAAATCGAAGTAGTCAAACAATTGGACATTCCAGGCAATATTTGCAAAGCAATGAAAAGCATAAAGCAAAATTTAAATGTCCAACACTTTTTCTTTACAAGCTCGAAAAGGAGTGAGAAGAAGAATAACTTATTTAATCTCACCCCTTCTCCCTAAACCCTTCTTCCATATTTAATAATGAATTAATAATAATAGTACCCTAGACAATTTTTAGAGATGCATACAGGCATATATATATATATATACACACACACACACATACAACTGATATACACATACAAGTAATATGTATGAAGTAACCAAAAAACATAAATAAATAATAAATAAAATAATAAATAAACATTAACCCCTGTTTGTCAACCATCCCCTTCATCCCTGTACCTTGTGAAAAAAAGTTTTTTGTATGTCATTTTGAACTGGTTCACATTTGGACATTGCTTTAACTCCACATTCAAACTGTTCCACAATCCTACTCCACGGCCCTAAACATTATCTGTGCTATTTTAAATGCAACCAAATATTCTAATTTTAATAATTTTGACTGTAAGAATAATGGATTAGTGTGACCCAGATACCTGACATTGTGAATAATACGTATTGCTCTTTTTTGCAGAATAGTTAATTAATGTAGCAAACTTTTATAGTTATTGCCCCAGATTTCTGCACAGTAATTTAAATAGGGTAAGATTAGTGAACAGTAGAGAATGCGGAGTGATTTGTGATCCAGAACCTGCTTAACTTTGTGTAATACAGAAATGCTTTTTGACAGTTTGGATTGTACATGTTTAATGTGTGATTTCCAGCTGATTCTATCATCCATTATAACCCCAAGAAATTTATTTTCATGAACTCGTTCAATTTCAACCCCATTTATCTTTATATTTGCTTGTGTAATTGACCTGCAATTACCAAATAACATTATTTTGGTTTTGCTCAAGTTTAAAGATATTTTGTTCCTGTCAAACCATGTTTTCAGTTTGCCCATTTCTTTTGTTATTTTGTCCAGTAGTTGTTTTAAATTCTCCCCAGAACAAAAAATATTTGTGTCGCCTGCAAACAAGACAAGCCTCAAGGCATTGGACACATTACAAATGTCGTTTATATACATGATGAATAGTTTTGGACCCAACACTGACCCCTGGGGGACACCACAAGCAATGTCCAAACATGTAGAACTGTAGCTACCCAGCTTCACAAACTGTTGCCTGTTACTTAAATAGCTTTTTATCCAATCCAGTACTAGACCTCTGATGCCATACCTTTCTAATTTTTTTAATAAAATATCATGATTGATCGTATCAAATGCTTTCTTTATATCAATAAATATCCCAGCTGCATATAGTTTATTGTCAATAGCGTTTGTGATATCTTCAATTGATTCTATTATTGCAAGTGATGTTGCTCTGTTTGATCTGAATCCATATTGACTTTCAGTGATTAATTTATGCTTTTCTACAAATATGTCTAATCTATTGTTAAACATTTTTTCTAGTATTTTGGAGAATTGAGGGAGTAAAGAAACAGGTCTATAGTTTGTGAAATGATGCTTGTTCCCAGTTTTGTATATTGGTATGACTTTTGCTATTTTCATTTTGATTGGAAAAGTACCGGTTTGGAAAGATAAATTACAGATGAATGTTAGAGGTTTGGAAATCCCCTCAATGACCATCTTAACTAACGACATGTCAATGTCGTTGAAATCAGTAGACATTTAGTTTTTATATGTTTTAACAATGTCCAACAGTTCTTTTTCATCTACTGCCATAAGAAACATAGAGCAGGGATTTCTCTCCAATAAATTCTCATGAGTTTCTCCAGATGTCCCTGGGTCAGGGATTTGTTTAGCTAGGTCTGGTCCAACATTTACAAAAAAATTATTAAAGCTATTAGCTACATCCTCCATATTATAATTTTCATTGTCCTTATCAATAAAATATTTTGGGTAGTTTGTTTTCCCCGGGCCATTTCTGATAATACTATTAAGTATGCTCCATATTCTCCATATTCTTTTTATGTTGTTTTTGTTATCATCTAAACTTCAACTCAGAATGATTATAGTGGAAGCAATATGTTCTTTTCTTTGCCTCATCCTGGTTCACAAAATACAATGAATAGATTTTTTTTGCATTATCTATATTACTAAGTCTGTTCTTGACCGGTTTTGGCCATCTGTGCTGCGATTTCCGAAGAACGCCGCCACCTACGGCCGTCATTTTTGGCCACCTTGCTCAGAGCCCCCGTCTGCCATGTGTGTGCCGAGGATTGTTCCCGTCGATGAAAAATGACAGAGATATTAATGATTTTACAAAATTCCCCATTCTCTCTGCTGCCCCTGCAGGCGGCAGGTGGGAGGGACTATAAAACCAGGAATTGGTCAGTGTCTGCAAGCTGGAGGAAGGCAGAGGGTCACGTTTCTCTGAGCTGTGAATAACACTGAACACATGTCTACTCAAATGCAAGTGTCCTTAGTGGTTCTAAAACACTTGCAGAATGTGTCTATTGGTTTTAAAATGTTTGCAAAAAGTGTCTCTTTTGGTTCCACAACGCTTGCAGAATGTGTCCTTTTTGGTTCTAAAATGTTGTTTTAGGTTCTCCCCCCCCTTTCCTCTCCTCTCCCCCCCCCCCCCCCCCCTCTCCTCTCCCCCCCCCCCCCCTTCCTTCCTCTCCTCCCCCCCCCCTTTCCTCTCCTCTCACCCCCTTTCCCTCTCCTCTCACCCCCCTTTCCTGTCCTCCTCTCCCCTTCCCTCTCCCCCTCTCCTCCCTCTCTCTTTTCTCTCCCCCCTCTATCCCCTCCCCCACCATTCCTCCCCTAAACCCCCTCCCCCACACCCCCTCCCCTCCCCCCCCGCTCCCCACCTCTCCCCCTCCCCGCCTCTTCCCCTCCCCCCCCCTCTTCCCCCCTTCCTTCCCCCCCTCTTCCCCCCCTCCCTCCTCTCCTCCCTCCCTGCTCCCCTCCCCTCTCCCTCCCCCCCCCCCCAAGTCCCCTCTATCCCCCCCCCCCCCCACCAAGATTTCACCGGGGGGGGGGGGGGGGGGGGGGGGGGGGGGGGGGGGGGGGGGGGGGGGGGGGGGACCCCCCCCCCCCCCTCACCCTACTTCCCACCCCCCTCTACTCCCTCCCCCCTCCCTCCCCTCCTCCTCCCCCCCTCCCCCCTCCCCACCCCTCCCTCCCCTCCCCATGGGGGCTATGCGTCCCAGGGGTCTCCCCCTCCCCCCTCTTCCCATCCACCCCATCCCCCTTAGGGGGTTGGGGGGGGGGGGGGAGGGGGATCCTTCCAGGGGGACCCTCCTTCCCCCTCCTCCTCTCCCTAATCTAGTTGGGTGGATAGGGTGGTTGGGTAAAAGGGGGGATAAGTAATAGGGGGGGGGGGGGTAATTAGCGTGAGTGCGGGGGGGGGGGGATAGTTAGTGTGTGTGACGCTGCGTGACGCCCCCCCCTCTCACCCCCACACAATTGCACGTTGGGGGAACAGACCCAACGGGTCTGCACTTGGCCTAGTATTATCATAAAGACTTGCTAACTTTCCAACGTGACAATTCGACTAAAGAAAATGCAGGATTTCCTCGCTATGGGTGAGTGGTCAAATATTGTGTTGGAGGAACGGGTTCCGTTGGGGGAACCAGGCCTCCTGTGATGGGGAATGGGTGAGTGATGGAATATTGCGCTGGGGAATGGGTCGCATTGGGGGACCAGGCCTCCCATGTGACAGGGACCCAATGGGTTCCCACTTGGACTAGTATACTCATAAATGCGTACGGAGGGAGAGGGCGGACCTGACCTCGGTGCACAGGCGGCTCGGACGGCACACACACACACACTTTAAAATGTATAGATAGGCTAGGTTGGTAGAATAAATTAATAAAGGATAGCCAAGTTTGGAGAAATATTGTGGTCAACAAATTCAATTGTGTATTCTGAAAGGACTTTGAGGGTGGTGCAAATGATATTGTATAAGAAGACTTTCAAAAGATGTTGGATAAAGTCTGGTTAACAGATCTGGTAGCAATATAGAAGCCCATGAAATTAGCAATTGGGTAAGCATCAGAAGCAACAGAAGTGATAAATGGCTGCATATCAAATATGAGGGAATTGGTATCCGTAGGGCTCTGCACTTGTTTCACAGTTGCTTTTGAAGTACATCGGTGACTGAAGTAGTGGTACTAAAGGAAAATTGTCAAAGTTTGCTGGTAACACAAAACTGCCGAATATGGATTGGTAAAATGGGCAGCTAAAATCATGCAAATCCCTGGAAAGGCAGGGTCAATCAAGGACGCCAATCAGAAAGCATATTAAACTATAAAACACTGGTTACAGAGCAGGACTATTTAGAGAGATTGCCATAGCCTCAAAGAGGATAAAGCAATGTGTTTCAATGATCTAAACGATGAGGGGTTGCATAAAGGATTTACAACATTAATTCTCAATCCAAAGACATTTAGCCCGATATTCAAACAGAAAGCACCATCCTAAACATAAGGAAGCATTTTGTAATCTCTTTTGGCATTTATTTTATCCTGTCAATTTAAAAGTAAACATTAAAAGTCCCATTTCCAAATTACTCTTTTCAAAAACGTAACATTTCATTCCTTTACTACTTATTGTTCATGGGTTAATCACACTGTTACCGCTTTCCCCAAACATATAGTCATAATGTCCATACCTGCCTCCGTCGATCACTGTCCATTTACACACTAGGCCTCCACTTCACCTTGTTAGGATGCCTCCTGAGGGAACACAATCAGCATGGTGTGACTGAAACAGTGAGAACATGCCCTATTCATTCTTTGGTTCCCAACTCTGCATTGACATACAAACACTAGAGGAGTAGCCGGTAGGTTAATTGTCCGTAGTGATGATGAGAATATATTTTAAGTAGAGAACTAAGTGAGGGGGTAGAAACAAAATGCTGGACAAGCAGCATCTCTGGAGAGAAGGAATGGGTGATGTTTCAGGTCGAGACCCTTCTTCAGACTAAGTGAGGGGAATCAATTGGTCATATTTCAACATATAATTCAAGATACGGGTTAGAAGTCATGCCACAAATTCCATTCCCAGAAAACAAGAGGACCCTGGAATAGGTTCAGAGTTTCATCAAATTCCTTCAAGAAAGCACTGAACTCATTCTGATTGGGACTGGGATCGCATTATACAAAAGATAGGTACTGCAATTCTTTTTCAGGACCAGAATCAATGCCAAAGAGTATTTAACTTTAATAACCATGTTAATTCTGGATTATTATCTGGAAACAGTCAAATTATTTTTGATGTTTTTCTTCTGAAGTCTTTAACAGGCCATTCACCATTTGCCCTTTCCAAACAGTCCTAATACTACATTCCTAATAACAGATCCTAACTTTTGTATTACTGCTCCCACACGCAAAGTCACCTGCGAAAACGTACTAAGATCTTTGTCAATTAAATGAATACTCTCACGTAGGAACTCGTATATAAGAAACAATATTACACAAATTACACCTCCCCCCCCCCCCCCCTCAGAAAAAAAGATTCCATATCATTCATTTTGATCGATTAATTGATAGATATAACATGTAAACAAGCCCTTTGGCTCAAGTCCAGACCGACCATCGATCGCCCCTTCACATTAGTTCTATGTTATCCCACTTTCTCATCCACTCCCAACACACTAGGGGACAATTTACAGATTTCAATGCTTTGGCACATCATCCAAATGGTTATTTATAAAATGAGTATCATTTAATGCCACAACTAATCATAAATTCAACCTCCAGAGATTAAATTACACTAAAGGGAAAGTTACAAGGTGAAGTTTTTTTAAATGTAATGTAATCTTTCATTAATATTTAGTGAAATATGATCAAAGCTAACAGCATTTTATGTATATTGAAAACTCAAGGAAACAACATTTTTCTGGATAAATTGCTGAACAATGTATAATTCCAAGTCGCGTTAGTATTAAGCTCTGATTCCCCAGGGATCTTGTGACAGCGTTATCGTGAGAATTTGTGGAAGCAACGACATAAACATGGAACATCGAGATATCTGGTTGGCTAACTTTCGAGGTATGTCAATGAAATTGCCATAAATGGATAGGCCTACAACATACTTATAAAGATGACAGAGGAATTTTGCTTACTGGTAACTGGGACAAAGACGTGTAACCTTGAATATAGATACAGAAACAAACCAAAAGGACAGAAATAACTAATTTTGGAAATTTGTACGCGCGTGCAAGAAAGTGCAATAACTGATAGAAACATAGAAAATAGGTGTTGGAGTAGGCCATTCGGCCCTTCGAGCCAGTACCGCCATTCAAAATGATCATGGCTGATCATTCAAAATGCAGGAACCCCGTTCCTGCATTCTCCCCATAACCCTTGATTCCATTAGCCCTAAACAGCTCACCCGCACTTTCTTGAGGGCAATTGGAGATGGGTAGTAAATTTTGTACTAGTCAGCGTGTCCATATTCTGCTTTCTTTTAATATGTAGCTAGATGTTGGTGCAAGTTTGAGGTAAACTGTATCACAATATCTTTAAAAGACTGTGGTGTTCAATTTAGAAGCATAGACATAGAAAACAGGTGCAGGAGTAGGCCATTCGGCCCTTCGAGCCAGCACCGCCTTTCAATATGATCATGGCTGATCATCCAAAATCAGTACCCCGTTCCTGCTTTTTCCTTTAGCCCTAAGAGCTAAATCTAACGCTCTCTTAAAAACATCCAGTGAATTGGCCTCCACTGCGTTCTGTGGCAGAAAATTCCAGAGATTCAAAACTCTGGGTGAAAAAGTATTTCCTCATCTAAGTCCTAAATGGCCTACCCTTTATTCTTAAACTGTGACCCCTGGTTCTGGACTCCCCCAACATCGGGAACATTTTTCCTGCATTTAGCCTTTTAAGAATTTTATGTGTTTCTATAAGATCCCCTCTCTTCCTTCTAAATTCCAGTGAATACAAGCCCAGTCTACCCATTCTTAAGACTTAAGATCACTGATGACCTTAAGACTTTATAAATGGCATCAGAGTTCGACAAATCAACAGCAAGCTCCTTTTACGTAGGATATCTAACGCAGCAAACAACCGATGGTACTTTATGTCAGTAAATTTAAAAAAAAATTGTGTTGAGCAACATCTCAAAGACGGAGAGAGAGAGATGTAGTCAGGAAAGGAATTGCTGAGCTCTTGGAGTTGGCACTTGAAGGAAGGTGTTACGACCAAGAGTGAAGTGATTAAATACAGAGACGTGGAATGATACAAACCAAAGCAAGTCATGTATCTCAAATGGATAAAGACTGGAAGCTGTTCAAAAATCAGGAATGGCAATATCACAAAGGTCATTGAGAATTGTGTTAGTAGCACAGTAGTGATAAACAACATGCAAATCAATGAAAGTCTGGAGCAATTTTGGTTCTTCTCGGATTTGGTTTAAAGACTGTTTAAAAGAAGAATGCCAGCCAGGTATATATTAGACCAATGAAATCTGGGGGTAACAAAGGCATGGACGAAAGCTTTGGTAGCAAATGAGGTGAGATACCAGTTACACCCAGCTGAATGGCAGTGTTGAAAAGAAAAGGGATCAATTAATGTCACTATAGGATAAAGCAAGCTACCTCCTGCTCTACGAGGATCATGTAAACATCAGCCATGATTGAATGGCAGAGTAGATTTGATAATGACCTAATTCTATTCCTATCACATGATTATGATCTTATAGATGCAGTGATTGAGAGAGGGGACAGAGGGGGAAAGGGCAAGGGAAATCAGAGATAGGAGAAGCAAATGTTGGGCGCAATTCAGTGTAACTGACACCTCAAAGTTTACACCGTAGGATGGATGCAAGAGATGTTAAGATGAGGGAAAGGTTCCAATAAATGAGAAAGAAAGGTTTGCTTGAAGTATATTGACATTCTTCCTCATGGAATTATTAAATACATAATCAGGAGCATCCAGAATATATGTCTCAGATCAGCCTTGATCTGAGACATAACAAAAACCCAGAAGAAAAGCAAAGTGGAAAATAGTTTCACCAATCATATGATGAAAGGACAATCTCAGATGAATATTGAAACTTACAAACATAAAACAATTAAAAGGTGCAAGACATGAAGCGGTTGGCAACATTTTATTTATTGCCTCCTTCTGCATTAAAAGGGGAAGGCAATAGCAACAAGTCATTGAGTAATCCGCATCAAAATGATTGCACTATGAACCAAGAGGGATAATTCTGAACATAAATTACCAGGGACTGCTGCAAAATTAATAAGCATGTAAAACAGCAACTGTGCTGCTAAGTGATGAACACTGTAGAGGTGCCAGCATGTTGAACAGGCTTATTTGCTGCCTAAATTCACCAAGGATTACCATGCATGTTCCACAACTGAATCATCAGCTGACTTCAGTTTATTACTATGTAAAAAGGATGGAAGTAGTTGAAAGGAATATAACTTTATAATAACTCCAGTAAGCCATTGGTATAACTGAGCATAGTGGGGGGGGGGGGAAGGGGGGGGGGGGGGGGAATGGTGTCCATTATTGCCAATGGTCCACTAATAACCGAGTAAGGGCTTTTCCTCCTGGAGCATTGGCACTGAGAGCCCAGTGGGACCTCCCTCACCACACGGATCTCAACGGCCCACGAAGAATGGGGGTAGGACTTGACAAGCATAGGCTTCTTCCTATCCCTTTTAGAACGAGTCTAATGTGTATTATGTCGAAATTGGCTTTTGATTTTTTAATTTATGTATGTACATATATGTGTGTATATGTATGTATGTATATATGTACATGTATATATATGTATGTGTGTATGTATGTATGTATATATATATGTATATGTATATGTATATGTATATGTATATGTATATGTGTATATATATATATATATATATATATATAATTTTCTTTTTATTTATTCATTTTCATCTTTTCTTTCTTCTTTTTTTTTAATCGTTTGAAATAAAAAGATATAATTCATTCATCATATCATCATTCATTCATTCATCATTCATTCAAGATCGCCTGGTACCACCTTGTCTCGCGCAGCTGGGGAACAGCATAACTGCTGCCCTACTACTGATTCCTGTATTCAGAGCAAAAGATGTTGGGGTGGCAAGGTGGTGAGGAAACCCTGTCACTCTCTAAGTGAGACTCTCACGACAAACTGCCCGCCAGGGTGAAAGGATATCAACCTTAAACGCTAACTATATTTCTCCTTCCAAACACATTATTCTGCCCTAACCTGCCGAATGTACAAAGTTCTTTTTAACAGTTAAACATGTATTTTTGTTGCTGCAAATTAAAGTACTAAACGTTGTTTGTTACATTATTTAAGAGTTCAGTGTCCCTGGAAGCAATTGATTGTCAATAAGTGAGTTCGATATTCCAAAAAACGCAAGGAATCATGGAATTTGTCAAAGGTCATTCGCCATAACGAAAAAGCAAATAAAGCGCTGACTGTATAGACTGCGTATAAATTCTTATCTTTATTCATAATTTATGTGTAAGAATATATTAAATCTGAGGAACAGGGGTGCCAGGTACCGGGAGAGCACGGTGCATTAGCGAGAGGGGTCGGATGCGAGTGGGAGACAGGGGAGAGCGCGCGCACACACACCCGCACCTCATCCGCAGCCTGGATTGAACCCGGGTCTCTGGCGCCACAAGCGCTGCCGAACCACCACCGGACCCCCCCTCCCAGCCATCCCATCCCCACCCAGGGGGTAGCCGGAGCCTTCCGGGGCGACCCTGGACCGACGGGACACCAGCGGCCCCAAGCCCACAGCCAGCGCGGAGAAGCACCAACAGCAGCTGAACTCCGCCTGCCCCGTTGGGCCAACCAGCTGCCCCGGACCGACAGGACACCGGCCCCGAGCAGCGGCCCACAGGCCCACAGCGGTGAAGAAGCGCCAACTCCAGCCCAACCCGACTCTAACTCTCGAGGAACCCGCTCCCCAACGGTCCGGACCCGCGGACCGCCCCCCCGTGCCCCCCCCCCCCCCACCCCGCCGGTGAAAGGCGAGAACCAACCATCAATGGGGATTCGCACAAAGTGCTGCAGCAACTCAGCTGGACAGGCAGCATCCCTGGTGATGTTTCGGGTCGAGACCCTGACTCGCCAAGCCACCGCAGCACCCCTTGTGTATCCCTGCCGGTAACCGGCACTCAGCCACCGCCGGCACCGAGGGGGCCAACCGACACCCACTGGACAAGTAGAGAGGAGCAGCCGACATTCCACGGCCTGCCCAGGAGCCGGAGCAGAGCCGAGCTGGAGCCAGCGCCCCACCAGCCCAGAGCCACCCCGGACACCTCTGGCCGCCCCCGGATAGGGACAGGACATCCAGGAAGGGACGGCCCAGCAGCAACTCAACAGTGCCCGCAGCGCCAGACATCCGGGCCCAACCCCGACCACTGACCCCACGCAGCAGCACAATCTCGCTCACTCACCGAAGCATAAAGCAATAAAAACGACAAAATCATCGTGGCTTTGCACAAAGGAACAATAAATACAACTAATTCATAGTTTGAAAGCAGTCATTTCTTACCTAGAAGAAACAAAGCTGGAAAATATGGATGAAACCAAGGTTCAGCTGCTCAACTACCAATAATGTTTATGGCGAGTGACCTATGACCTGGGCATGCGCAGTCGGAATACCGAGCTCGTTTATTTCAATGCTTGTCATTTTCAATGACCTTCGCAGTGTAACTAGCAGCCTGTATTCTTAAAGAGACAGTCCCCTAGAAACAAAATCCATTGTAAAGAGGTCTGTAATAATGTCCGTAATCCTCAAATTAGTTTTTAAGTCCTTATTTCTTAAGGGATTGGACAGGCTCGATTGATGCAGGAAAAATGTTCCTGATGTTGGGGGAGTCCAGGACCAGGGGGTCACAGTTTAAGAATACAGGGTAAGCCATTTAGGACTGGGATGAGAAAAAAAATGTCACCCAGAGAGTTGTGAATATGTGGGATTCTCTGCCATAGAAGGCAATGGAGGCCAATTCACTGGATGTATTCAAGAGAGAATTATATATAGTTTTTAGGGCTAACGGAACCGAGGAATATGGGAAGAAAGCAGGAACGGGGTACTAATTTAGGATGATCAGCTATGATATTGAATGGCGGTGCTGGCTCGAAGGGCCGAATGGCCCACTACTACACCTATTTTCTATGACTATGTTTCTAAATTGAACACAACAGTCTGTTAAAGATATTGTGATACAGTTTACCTCAAACTTACACCAACATCTAGCTACATATTAAAATAAAGCAGAATGTGGACATGCTGACGAGTACAGAATTTACTACCCATCTGCAATTGCCCTCAAGAAAGTGCGGGTGAGCTGTCTTCTTGAAACCCAGCAATCGTGAAAAGTTGCAGACCCAACACTGACCACTGCGGAACACTACTAGTCACTGGCAGCCAACCAGGAAAAAATCTCTGGAAAAGTCACTGGCAGCCAACCAGAAAAAAAAAACTCTTTGCCATTCAGCCAACCTTCTATCGATGCAAGTGTCTTCCCATCCAATACTATGGGCTCTCATCTTGTTTAGCCACCTTAAAGGCTTTCTGAACATCCAGGTAAACAACATCCATTGACTCTTCTTTGTCTATCCTGTTATTTACTTCCTCAAATATTCCAACAGATTTGTCATGTAAGATCTCCCCTTCACAAAACCATGTTGATTTTGGCCTATGTTATCATGTGCTTCTTAGTATTCGGAAACCTCATCTTTAATAATGGACTCTTAGCAACCACTGAATTCAGCCTCGCTCCCTCTTGAAGAACGGAGTAACATTTTTAGATAATTCAGAAAGATGCCACTAAACAACAGAACTGGAAGGAATACATTTTTAAGGTGGTTGATAGGAGCGCAAATCAAACAGGCTGTTTTCTCCAGAATGTCATTAAGCTTTTTGACAGTTATTAATGCTGCACTCATCCACACATATGGAGAGTATTCCATCAAGCGTGTTGTAGATTGGGGTATTGTACATGGTGAAAGAGCTCAAGGCGAGTCATTCATTGTGGAATATCCAGTCTCCAACCAGGATATCCCCTCTCTCTCTCACAGCAACAAGATTTGTGTGACTGCTCCAGCTGATTTTCTTTTCAATAGTTATTTCCAGAGCACTGGATATTGTAAAACACAGAGATCAAGTTATAGTTCCATGGAAGTGGCGATACAGATAGACAGGGTGGTGAAAAAGGTATTTGGCAAGCTTGCCTTCATCGGTCAGGGTATTGAGTACAAACGTTAACACATTACGGCTCTACAAGATGTTGGGAAGACCACATTTAGAGTGCAATGTACAGTTCTGATCACTCTGCATAGGAAAGATGTCATTAAACTGGAAAAAATGCGAACAAAATTTACAAGGATGTTACCAGGTCTGGAAGGTTGGTCTGAGTAATAAGGAAAGGCTGGTAGGCTAGGTATTTTTTCCTACATGCTTAGTAGTAAAACACACAGTAGGGCAAGAGAGGAAACAAGCAGAATGACGACTGATAGTGAATAGTGACCGTGGGCATAGGGCGATTTTACCAAGCAAGGAGCAGAAACCTAATTTTAGGATGGTGACTGGATACTTATTGCTAACCTCTGAAATCTGGCTATACGGGTAGCTATCAGCTTGTCATTTTGTTTTAATTTAGTTTAGTTTAGAGATACAGCGGCCTTCGGCCCACCGATTCCGCACCGACCAGTCATCCCCGCACATTAACATTACCCTACACTCATTGGGAACAATTTTACATTTACACCAAGCCAATTAACCTACAAACCCTATACGTCTTTGGAGAGCGAGAGGATACCGCAGATCTCAGATAAAATCCATGCAGGACACGGGGCGAACATGCAAACTCCGTGCAGACAGCACCTGTAGTCAGGATCGAACCTGGGTCTCTGGTGCTGTCAGGCCATAGCTCTACCGCTACGCCACTGTGCCGCCCATTGATCAGTCCAAAGTCTGGCAAACACTTAACAAATTACATAGTTTGAGAGTTTACAGAGATTCTAAGAAAGAAAAAGTAAATTCTGTTCCCAGCTATAATAGTATCTTCTTAGAACTCAGGATGGTATCACTGCTCTAACTTTGTCACAGAGTCTTTCAGAAATACATCCCCTCTGAATTTAAGGGTTACATAAACCTCTGGATCTGTTTCAGTTGAAAATATTTCTGTTCTTTGTAACACCTTCTAGTTTTGGTCTTGATCACTGGGAACTTTGGTGTGAGAAATATCACACCACATAGTGACCATATTCTTCTCACAAAGATTAGGTTTAGGTGTATTGCTGTCATGTGTACTGCTGTTTTGCATGTTATCGGAATAGATCAGACGTACCATACACAAATACAATTGTCAGAGCCATACATTATAGACAGAGCAAAGAGGAAGGTACAGAGTGTAGAATATAGCTTTCAGTATCATTCAATATCATGTTGCCTGGGTTTCAGCAACTAAGTTACAGAGAAAGGTTGAATAAATTAGGTCTTTATTTTTTGGAGCGCAGAAGATTAAGGGGGGACATGATAGAGGTCTTTAAAATGATGAGAGGGATAGACATAGTTGACGTGGATAAGCTTTTCCCATTGAGAGTAGGGAAGATTCAAACAAGAGGACATTACTTCAGAATTAAGGGACAGAAGTTTAGGGGTAACATGAGGGGGATCTTCTTTACTCAGAGAGTGGTAGCTGTGTGGAATGAGCTTCCAGTGGAAGTGGTGGAGGCAGGTTCGATTTTATCATTTAAAAATAAATTGGATAGGTATATGGATGGGAAAGGAATGGAGGGTTATGGTCTGAGTGCAGGTAGATGGGATTAGGGGAAAATAAGTGTTCGGCACAGACTTGTAGGGCCGAGATGGCCTGTTTCTGTGCTGTAATTGTTACATGGTTATATGGTATCGTAATGCATTAGTTTCATAGACAGTCCAATGTTCACCAGGGGTAGCCGTGAATCAGACAATACCCTAGCATATGGAAGGACCGTTCTGAAACCTGATAACAGAGGGGAAGAGCTGTTCAGGAGTCTGGTGGTGCATGCTTTTAAGCTTCTGTAGCTTTGGCTGTTTGGGAGTAGGGAGAAGGAAGAAAGACTGGGGTGCAACTTTGATTATGTTGGCTGCTTTTCTGAGGCAGCATGGCATGTAGATGAAGTTGATGGTGGGAAGTTTGGTCTGTGTGATGGACTGGGCTACATTTACAACTCGGACCAGAGCTGTTCTGAAACTAAGCGGTGATGCAACTCAACAGTATGCTTTCAATGTACATTTGTAGCAGTTTGTAAGTCACTGGAGACGTACCAAATTTCCTCAATCTCATCAGGAAGTAGAGGTGCTGGTGTGCCATCTCAGCTTTCATATCAATGTGGTTGGTTCCTGACAGATCATTGGTGATATTAACTCCAAGGAACTTGAAGCACTCAACTATTTCTACTTCCGCACCGTTGATACTGATTGGGACATATACTCCACCATGCTTCATGAAATCAATTACCAGCTCCTTCATCTTACTAACATTGCGGGAGAGGTTATTGCCCTGGTACCAAGACACTAAGTACTCCATCTTGTTCTCGGTATCGTCATTCGGCCCACAATAGTGGTGTCATCTGCAAATTTATAGATGGAATTATAGCTGAATTTAGCAGTACAGTTGTGTATACACAAGGAGCATAGTAAAGAACTGAGAAGTGAACACATCCTTGCAGGACCTCATTGAGAATTATTGTGTAGGGGATGCTGTCACCGATCCTACTGACTGTGGTCTGTGGGTCTGAAAATAGAGGATCACACGGCAGTGGGGAAACTGATTCCTGGGTCAAAGCTTTGATGAGAGATGAGCTTGGATATGATTATGGTGTTGCTGATGGAGCCATAGTAGGTAAATAGGAATCCTTGTTGTCTAGGAGTTCGAGAGATGAGTTTAAGGCCAGGAAGATGGCGTCAGTTGTCAACCTGTTGCGACAGTAAGCAAATTGAAGTGGATCAAGGCTGGCCACTGGAGTTAATGTGTGCCATCACCAGTCTCTTGAAGCAAACACCCATGTTATTCAACTAACATTCAACAAGCATTGCTGCTATGACAACTGTGACCATCTCACTCCAAGAATACCCAAGTTCATAAAGTCTCCAAATCCCAAACCAATCAAAGACGTATGGATGAAATACATGCACAGAGGCTAAAGTCCAAACTGATACCAATGGTGGTCGTTTTCCATCCAGAATATGGTGGGGGCTCAAAACACTGCCTGGGAGACTGGTAGAAATAGAAACTCTCATCCTTTTCAAACAGTAGGGCGACACAGTGGCAACGTACAGAGTTTATACATTTTCCCTGTGACTGCGTGGGTTTTCTCCAGTGGACTGGTTTCCTCCGAAATCCCAAAGACATGCAGTTGTGTAGCAATTGGCTTCCGTAAATTGTAAATTGTCCTTGGTGTGTCGGATAGTGCTAGTGTACAGTGTGATCGCTGAGGGCCTGTTTCCCCGCTGTATCTCTAAAGTCCAAAGTATTTGGATGGATTGTTGAAAAGCCCTGACCTGCAGGACCATGAAGGTGGAGCCCAGAAAGTGAGATTAAGTGGTTTAGGTGATATATTTACAACAATTCAATGAAATCATTGCCGTTTCTTTCTTCATAGCATACTAAACATCTGTAAAATGATAGTGCTTCACTAATCTACTGTTACTGTCCATGTTGATATACAAGTAACATGAAGTGTCATTAATGCACTGTGAACAATGCCTCTGCAAAATCTTACAAGGCCACTAGCAGGACAGGCCACCCAATGCTAGGTTCTTCTCCATCCATGGCAACAGAGGTACTAATCAAGCTCAACGAGCTCCAATGAAAAACCACATCTATCAATAGGATAAATACAAAGAAACACATCAGAATGCCAAAACAACTTCTCCACTCCGACCTCCAACATGATGAGCGATTCCCAAGTCAAGAAAATACTTCTTTAAGTGACATCTTCAACATTTCCTTACACAAAACTAACAACTCTGGGTGATGCAAGAAAATAATTGATCCTACGCTGCTCAAATTAAACTAAATTTTAAACTAGTTAAAATAACAATGGGCAAAAAACAATGTCAAGAAGATATGAGACAGCTCAAATCTCTCTCATAGAAGCACCTGGAGACCAAGCAAAATGTTTAATGAGTGACTGACAATTCAAACAACTCACATGTACCAACCACAACGGAGTCTACCACATACTCATAACATTCCTGGGACGTGGGACGCATAGTGGAAGCAAGCCATCTTCTACCTGAGGGACTACCTAAGAACACAAACCTACTAGATAGGTACTGTACAGTGTAGTTGACTCTTCAAGCTTTCAGAACTGACCTTTACACCTACATGTCTTTCAGATTATTGAATCTGCCAGAGCAGATAGATCTGATGTCATCTTGCAGTAATCTTAACCTCAAAGAAGATTGTCACCAGCTTTTATTCAGCAGGTAAGGCAGTTTCCAGTACACACTTGTTAAAGAGACAAACCTCTTTATGAAAACCATTGCAGCATAACTTAGCGTACAAAGCGTAAACTAAAAACCATAAATACAGAGCAGAAATAGGAACGTGTTGCATTGTTGGAGATGCATTCTTTCTTGTAACATCTTGTGTCTCTCTATTAGTTGCAAGAGTTCATGATATCTTTCAAAACAATTAACGCTGATATTCCAACCAATATTTACTTCTCAATCAATCTCACCATTGACAGGAGTGTCCTAATTTATAGAAATCCTAATTTCTATAATTTCTGTCCTTTGAGTACAACAGAGATTGTATTTCATAAATGTTTAATTACGTATAAATTATCTTGGCACATCAGAAATCTGCCACTTAAATGCAAATCTTTTTAAAAACATAGAACAGTACAGCCTTTTAGCCTACAATATCTATGCCGAACATGATGCCAAGAACAAACACGTCTTAAATGATATTTCCATTTTTAGTGAGTTGGAAATATAACTTTAATTGCAAATATGGAGTATGTTGATCATCAACCACAAGAAGGCACCTCAAGGACAAACAACAAAATACAGTTGACACTGGAGATAAGAAGCGAGCAGAAAATGCTGGAACGAAGCGCAGTGTTTGCAAGAGATTTACTTGTTTCATGCATTATATTTGAAATGAAACTGGGTCCATGAGGAATGGAAACATTTACTACGCTGTTTACACAAATTACTACTGTTTACACAAGTGTACAAAACGTCAGAGGGCTTTAAACTTACAGTGCTTTCTATGATGCCTAAATATGTAAAAGTATGCTACTCAAAATAACTTTGAAACTGAAGGTAATCGGGCAGGCGGGTGCATGTTCACTGATCGGCTGCCCGCAACTGCAATGAACTAACTACACACATGGAGCAACAGTACAAGTAAATCACAAAAGTTCATCGTCACTAAAAGAGCTTCACCAACTTGAGAGACACGAGGAACTGCAGATGCTTGAATCTTAAGTAAATCGCGGATTGCTGGTGGAACTCAGCCGGTCAGGAATGGACAGGTGACGTTTCGAGTCAAGATTCTTCTTCACACTGAAGAAGGTTTCACAACCATATCGATAGATGCTGCCTGACCCGCTGAGTTCCTGCAGTACTCCGTGTTTTTTTTATCAACTCGAAACAGAATTGCAACATTAAAAAAAGGTTCAAGGCATTAGATACTGGAAAATTATTCGAAAGTAGGAACCAAAATTAAAAATTGTAAATCATTACCGGAAACATTGATCTGGAAATGACAGCTTTGCTCCAAGGTTATTAGTTAATGTCGAATGCATGCAACAAATGTAGTTTAAGTTATCAGGTAGTTTCAAATTATCATGCAACGCAATAAATGCAATGGCATTTGCTTTGCACTGCAAGGCTCGGCCCCAGCCCCCACTATGAGCAGCTGCCACTGTGTTATTTTGCACAGACCGCGTCCATTCTCCTGCAAAGCCCGAGGGCAGAACAAGCAACGCCCTCGCCAGGAACCAATGGGTTGAGCGGGTAACGGGCTGAGTGAGAGACGTGCGGCCAATGGGAGCAGCGGACGGGCTGCGAGGGCGGGGTTTACGCCTCCGCTCCACCAGCATCCAATCAGCGGGCGGGGTCTGTGTTGAGTGGTAGCAGCTCCAACCAATCGGTCGACCATCGCGCTCCCCAGCAACCAATCAGCGGGCGGGCTCGGCGGGGAGCGACGGCTCCTCCACCAATCGGAGCAGCCGGCGACGGGTGAGGGCGGGACAAACGGCTGGTCAGCCAATGGGAGCGGCGCAGGGGGCGCGGTACCGCCGCTGAGTGACGGACGCTCTGCCAATGGCAGCGGGGCTGGGGCGGAGGGGGGCGGGGCGGGTGCGTTGGCGGGCCCCGCGCTCGGCGCAGCGGCTTCTGGAGTTTTCCGTGGGCCGAGAGGCTGCGGCGGCGCCGGTGGGCCCGGCCTCCATCTCTTTCCCCGCCGGCGGACGGGCGAGTGGTGTGAGCGGGCCCGGGCCCGACCCCGCGGTGGGCGGGTGAGGAGAGGAGGGGGCTGGAGAGGAATCCGCCGCGATCGGGGGAAACCCGCGGGTAGGACGCGAGCGAGGCGGCGCTGCGCGGCAAGACGCCCACCTTCCTGCGGGGCATCCTCCTGCATCTTCGCGCTGGGGCTCCGGCCTGTAGTTGTGGCTCCGGCCCGCGGTTGTGGCGGCGGCGGCTCCGAAGCTCCAACAATCGGCAACCACTCGCGCCGTTGACCGTTGTTGTTTTCCGCCACTTCCGGCACACAACCGGAAACCAACCCCTCGCCGGTCCGGGCGGAACAGAGCCAGTCGGTGCCGTGGGCGTTTGGTTCCGGTCCCACGACCAATGGAAAAAACTGCGCGCCTTCAGAAATCTGGATTAAAATGTACATCTTTCACTTAGTTTCCCCACATCCATAGAATGTTAGAGGAGCAATATTCAATCCAGCAGACCAGAATGCTAGTTTAGTTTTACTTTAGAGATACGTTGTGGAAACATGCCTTTCAGTCCATCGAGTCCGCACCAACCAGTGATCCCCGACCACTAACACAATCCTACAAAATCTACAATTCTTACTGAAGCCAATTAACCTACAAACCTGTAAGTCTTTGTAGTGTGGGAGGAAACTGGAGCACCTGGAGAAAACCCACGTGGTCGCGGGAAGAACGTACAAACTGCATAGACAGCACCCATGGTCAGGAAAGAACCCGGGGTTTTTCTGATGCTGTGGCAGCAACTCTACTGCTGCATCACCGTGCCGCCCAAAACGCTGTTCATTCTGAGTTTGTTAGTGATCGTAAAATTTCAATATACACATTAATATAATCTCACATTTTGATTTATAGTCCAGATTAGCAAAGATGCAGCATGGAAACAGGACATTTGGCCCACTGAGTTTCCGGCAACTATTGATCACTCATTTACACTAGTTCTATTTTATCCCACTTTCACATCTACTCGCTGCGCACCAGAAGGCAATTTGCCGAGGTTAATTAATCAGATGTGCCACTGTGCCATTTATTAAATTCATTCTTTTTAAATATCAACCATATATCAAATATGCAGAGAGCTGCTGTAAACTGCATGTGTTTGAATGATGTTAACAACGCAGTTGACACCAGCTCCCTGCACATTTTACCGCCGTTGGCAAATTCATTTCACTTGCACTTTATGTGCAATGTGACGAATAAAACTGATTGTATTGTATTTAATATAATATGGTTGATATCCTGACTACAGGTGCTGTCTGTACCGTGTTTTATACGCTCTCCTTGTGACCTGCGTGGGTTTTATTGGATGCTCCGGTTGAATCCTACATTCCAAAGACGTGCAGGTTTGTAGGTTAATTAGCTGATCATGCTTGGCCCGGACTCGGTGGGTCGAATAAGGCTGCGTGCTCAGCCTTATACTCTATACTCTATACTGCCTGGCACAGTTACAACTCCATCTTCAAATTCACCGACGACACCACCATTGGTGAATGAATTACGGGTAATGATGAGACAGAATATAGGAGTGAGATTGATTGTGTGATTGAATGGTGCCAGACAACAACCTTGTTCTCGACGTCAAGTGAGACCAAGGAGCTAATTGTTGACTGGAAGAGGAAGGCCAAGGATCCACAAACCATTCTTCATCCTCGGGCCGATAGCGGAGAGAGTCAACAGCTTCAAGTTCCTGGCTGTGTATATCTCGGAAGTTTTGTCCATCAATGCTACTTCCTTAGAAGACAGAGGAGATTTTGTATGTCAGCGAATTCTCTCTTGAACTTCTATTGGTGTACAGTGGAGAACATATTGACTGGTTGCATTATGACCTGGTTTGACAAGTCAAATACCCAGGAATGTAGGAGATTACAAAATGTAGTAAAAACCGTAACTTTAATATCATGTTTCATGTATTTTGTGTTTTTATGACTTGGCAGATCAATTTCCTTCCTGGGATGAATAAAGTTGTATCGTAAATACTCCCCGGTCTATTATGGATAGACCAAGCCACCATCAAATGGATCTTTAGGGGCCGGTATCATAAGGACTGACACCATCCTAGCCACACTCTCATCTCATTTCTGCCATCGGGAAGAAAGTATGAGTCTGATAACTGTAATGGCCAGATTAAGGATCATCTTACCAACAACCATCTGGCTGTTGAACACAACAAACACCAACTAAACAATGAATACAAACTGGTTACACAAAAAAGCTGGAGAAACTCAGCGGGTGCAGCAGCATCTATGGAGCGAAGGAAATAGGCAACGTTTCGGGCCGAAACCCTTCTTCAGACAGAGTCTGAAGAAGGGTTTCGGCCCGAAACGTTGCCTATTTCCTTCGCTCCATAGATGCTGCTGCACCCGCTGAGTTTCTCCAGCTTTTTTGTGTAACCTTCGATTCTCCAGCATCTGCAGTTCCCTCTTAAACAATGAATACAAACTGTCTTGGTTATGTAAAGAACTTGGGGAATTTATTTTGCAGCAATATATATATATTTTTAATTTATTAAACGTTCTTTTGTTTATTGTGTCATCTATGAGTACTGTGTTTACAGACCGGTTATGCTGCTGCAAGTAAGAAATTCATTTTTCTGTTTTCGGTACATAATAATTAAAACACTTTCGACTGATCCCTGGCTTAGTGTCTAGCTCCAAAGTTCTGGAATTTCAACATAAGCTTTGCCATTCCCCTATCTCCACTTTATGATACTCCTTAATAAATTACCCTATTTCAAGAGATTCATATGTGATCTGGAGTAAAATTTTGTTAGTTAAACTGGTGTGAAGCATCTTGGGACAGGTTTAGGTCTGAAGAAAGGTACTGACTCGAAACATTGCCTGGTCATTCCTTCCAGAGATGCTGCCTGCGCTGCTGAATTCCTCCAGCATTTTTTGTTTTGCTCAAGATTCCAGCGACTGTGAGTTTCTTGTGTCTCCTTGGGACAATTTATTACATTAAAGGCACTTCGTAGATGTAAGTTGCTTTTTTTAATTTAGGTGGTTTAGGGCAAATACCATATTTAATAGTCATGATAAACTAGAAGCTTTATACGTCTGTAACCCATCTTCCCATCTTAGAGCACGGTTGAAAAGGCAGATCATGAAGGGCAGCACAGTGGTGCAGGTGGTAGAGCTGCTGCCTCTCTGACAGCACCAGAGATCGGGATCAAACCCTCGCCTGAGACCCGGTTCAATCCTGACCTCGGGTGCTGTCTGTGTGGGTTATGTGCATTCTCCCTGTGACGGGGTGATTTCCCCAATCCTCCAGTTTCCTCCCATATCCCAGACATGTGGGTTTGTAGGCTAATTGGCCTCTGTAGGGAGTGGATGAGTAAGTGGGATAGCAGAACTAGTATGCAAAGGCAATCAATGGTCTCAGTGGGTCAAAGGCCCGTTTCTATGCTGTGTCTTTAAACTGACGTAATGAAAGAATACTTTATTATCAAGTCACAGTGAAATTCTTTGTTTGCATACTCAAGGTATGCAAATAGTCGCCACATAAAGACGCTGACAAAGTATACACAGTATCCACACCAGGTCCCCCTTTGCCAGGAGTCCAATGAATGAATACTTTATTGTGACGTGACGAGTCACACAGATGTTCTTTGTTTCACATACCCAAGGTATGCAAAGAGTCACCACATAAATAGCACAAAATTATAAAGTATCCCTCGCCAGGTCCTCCTTTGTTCCCTACGGCGCATTCCCCGACTCCCACATGGCCCGTCCACTTCCGCCGGGGCCCCTCCTGACGGCTCTGCAGCGCTGATCCAGGCCCCAGCCCCAGTGCTGGATGATTCATCAGGAGATGAAATATTTAAAGCTTCGGAATAAGGATATCATCTTGACACTTCTCTTGCTTTCAATGAAGTGATAATAGACCCTGAATATTTACCTATCGTCTCTAAAATAATATTTTTTCCCCCAAGAATGGCAAATTCTAGAAATAGTTCTGCCCTCTGCTGGTTCACTTGGATTAATGCAGACTAACTGAAAAGAAACAGGTTTAATTATTACAGAGAGTTAATCCAAAATCCAAAGCAACCAACTGGTTGTGAAATTGTAAACTGGAATATGGGATTGTAATGATAATTTTTTGCTGGAAGTTAGCTATCATCATCTTAGCAAAGGTCTTAATATTTGATTATAATAATACACTATTGGCATAAAAGGCAACAAAAGTTGGATTTTATTTAAAGCCGCATCAAATAATCTTGCTTTCTCACTATTTTTGTAAATCTGCACAACAGAGACTTTAACAGAACAGGTCGTTCTGCTATAACAAAGTAGTTGTGTTCCTAAGAAATCTTGCATGTTGAAAATCTATATTACTAAAACTCTGTTCTTGACCGGATTTTGGCGATCTGTGGTGCGATTTCCGAGAGAACGCCGCCACCTACGGCCGTCATTTTTGACCACCTCGCTCAGAGTCCCCCTCCGCCATATGTGTGCCGAGGATTTTTCCCGTTCTCTCTCTCTCTCTCTCCCCTCCCCTCCCTTTCTCCCTCCCTCCCCCCCCCCCCCCTCTCTCTCCCCCCCTCTCCTCCCCCCTTCCCCCTCCTCCTCTTCCCCCTCTCCTCTCCTTCCCCCCTTCCCCTCCTCTTCCCCCTCTCCTCTCCCCCTTCCCCTCCTCCTTTCCCCCCTCCTCTCTCCCCCCCCTCTCCTCTCCCCCCTCTCCTCTCTCCCCTCTCCCCCCCCCCCCCCCCTCTTTTTCCTCCCATCCATCCCCTCCCCCATCGTCCCTCCCCTAAACCCCCCTCCCATCCATCCTCCTCCCTCCCCCTCCCTGCTCCCCCACCTCTCTCCCCTCCTCCCCTGCCTCTCACCTCTCCCCCTCTGCCTCCCTCCCTCCCCCACCTCTCCCCCTCCCCTCATCTCACCCCCCTCTCAGCACACCCTCTCTCTCCCCCTCTCTCTCCACTCCATCCCCTCCCCCACCCTTCCTCCCTCCCCTAAACCCCCTCCCCTCCACACCCACTACGCTCTTCCCTCCACCCTCCCCCCCTGCTCCCCTCACCCCCCTCTCAGCACCCCCTCTTTCTTCCACTCACTCTCACCCTCTCTCTCTCCTCCCCTCCTTTCCCGCCTCACTTACCCTCCTCTCCACCCCCCCTATCCCTCTTGCCCCTCTCTCTGTCTCTCTCCCTTCTCTCTCTGCCCTCACTCTCCACCCCACTACTTGGTCTAGTCTAATTATAAAAATGACTGAGTGAATGGAGAACGGTGGCTTGGGGTTATTAAGTTACAGATTCAGAATAACAAGATATTTTTCACAAGGATTTTTAAATAGAATTTTTTTAAATTATATAACTATGTTTATTTTTTTTAGTGCAACCTAAAAATACTAAAGGCTTTATGTTGGACAAAAATGCTGGAGGAACTCAGCGGGTGAGGCAACATCTATGGAGAGAAAGAATAGGCGACGTTTCGGGTTGAGACCCTTCTTCAGACTGATTTTTCCAGCATCTGCAGTCCATTCTGAAACAAAAGCTTTATGTTACATTGATTAATAATCACTTCTTCTTCTTCTTGCATATGGCGTGTACAGCCTAAAGTTGTAGGTCAACTTGTTCTATTTGATCTATTTGTTTGTGCGCATCGGGTAGATTGCATTAGTCGAAACAGGGTGGACTATGTGAAGGTTGCAATCTCCCACCCAGAGTATCACTATACATGTGTCAATGGAAGCGATTGCTTGACAAATTCTATGGCCACTCATGGTGAAATTAGCAGCCAACAGTACCTGAAAGCTTTGGTGAGGTTACAGAGAAAGCGTTTGTTTTCTCCCACTTTAACTGGTTTTTTTTTCCCCCCCAATACAGCTTTTTTCTGCTGGTCAATTTCAAAGTAACTTTTAAGTGGTTCTCTCATTCCCAATCAAAATCACATTATAACCAATTCTATTCAGGTACGTAAACAATGTTTGTCCCAATTCATCCATCCGTTATATCCAACTAGAGTTATGGAAACATATGCTATAGCAGAGCTGCCTTCACTTCATCTCCCCCTGAAACCAACTAACGTTACTTAGTCTGGTTTCAGTGAGTACAATGTGACCAGTATTTTAAAATAGTCATTGAAGGAAATGGCTAGTAAAATGAATCCTTTTCAACTATTACAGGTTTAAAATCTAACCAGGTTAAGATTAAAGGAAACGTTTGGTCAATAATCAAATGCATTTGAGTCTGAATCTGTTCAACATAAAATATAGATAATCTTGTATTTGATGTATAATATTTATTTGCAAAACTTAGAGAGTGGCACAGCTGTTGCCTCAGTGCCAGAAATCTGCATTAAATTCTGACTTAGGTGCTGTTTGTGTGGAGTTTGCACATTCTCCCTAACTGCATAAGTTTCCTCCAGGTACTTCAGTTTCCACTCACATCCTACAAGATGAGTGGTAGGTTAATTGGTTTCTGTAAATTGTCCCTCACGTGTAAGGAATGGATGCTAAAGTGGGATATCAGAACTAGTGTACGGGTTATCAAAGGTAGGTTTGGATTCAGCAGGCCAAAGGGTCTGTTTTTGTGTTTAGAGATACAGGATGAAAACAGGCCCTTCGACCCACTAAGTCCACGCCAACCATTAATCACTTATACACTAGCTCTATGTTAACCTACAAACCTGTATGTCATTGGAATGTGAGAGGGAAAAAAAGCGAAGGACCCAGAGAAAACCCACACAGTCCCTGGGAGAACATGCAAACTCCGTACAGACAGTACCTGTAGTCAGGAAAGAGCCCGGGTTTCTGGTGCTGTGAGGCAGGAACTCTACCACTGTGTCACCAGCATGTTTCCACGCTGCATCTTTCAATCAAATTAATAAATTATCCCCTGCTGGTTATTGACAGTCACACAACTAAAAAAACAGGTACTTCCACCCACTGAGTCCTTACCAAACAACAGCATCCACTTACACTCATAACTCACTAATCCCGTTGTATTCTCCCCACATTGGCATACATATTCCCCCCATTTATTACCCTTCACATGCTACGGCAGCCGTTTTATGTACTGGCCTAAGCTTCTTTGAGCACCTGAGGGAAAACCAGAGCACATGGAGGAAACCCATGCAGTAACACGGAGAAGGAGCAGCAGCTCCACTAGCTATACTACTGTGCACCCACCACCCCCTCCTCTGTGGAACTAAATTACACCATTATCATACCTTATCTTTGGTAATTACTATGTAACCTCTCAGCTTTCTGAAAAAAATGCAGTGATAAAATCTGTGACAATCGGAGCGTCACTGAGCACTCTGATAAATTTGAATTGATAAGAGAAAGTCAACATGGATTTGTAATGGGCGGTTAATGTGATAGGGAGAAGAATGTCTACAGATGCATTTTTTTTATGAACAGGTGATTAATTAGGCAGAAGGTTGCAATGAGAAGCAATATGTATTTGTACTGGAGGGAAGTATTTAATGATGACCCTATACTGGACTGAAGCCTGTCATTAACAATATATGTCAGACCTGATGTGAAGGAAGCAACTGCAGATACTGGTTTAATCCGAAGATAGACACACAAAGGTGGAGAAACTCAGCGGGACAGGCAACATCTCTGGGAAGAAGGAATGGGTGAAGTTTCGGTCTGGTCTGAAGAAAGGTCTCGACCCGAAACGTCACCCATTCCGGCTCCTGAGAGATGCTGCCTGTCCCGGTGATTTATTCCAGCATTGTGTGTCTAAATTCAGTGCAAACCAGCATCTGCAGTTCCTTCCTACACATGTTCTAACGCTGTTCACCTTGGAGTGTAGGTAAGGTCGCCTTGTCTAGCGCACCTTCATCTCAGGCTCCCGCCTCTGAGAGGAAAGATAAGAAACTGCGTGACTACATTTCCCGACAGCTGAGTGGATGAGATAAAAATAAATTATCAGACAACACCATCACGGGTAGTCGTTAAATTCTCCGGGTGTTTCAGGCACCTCAAGCCCTCTGTGGTAGTTGAAACAATCTCGGGGAACCAAGAGGGAAATGAAGACAGCAGAAAATGATGAAACGATGCAATTAATCAAACGAGCTGAAGCAGCGGCATGGTCGGGAAATACGTTCATTTATGTCAGGTGGTCGTGAATCCAACCCTTTAAATGAAACAATGGACTCGCGTAAGTAACCCTGTGAATTGCTGGTCCACTCTCAGACTGGGCACTGACCAGATTCATTCAGCTGAGATGTTTTCTACTGAAGACATTTTCATTGCGTTTCCACTAAAAGTGGGGTATATTAGTATTTTCTCAAAGGGAATAGAGTAATTACTTTGGGATCGAGGTGTGGATGGCTGTTTATTGCCCCCGACCCGGGAAGGCAGGGGTGTGCTGAGAAGGTGAGATATGCTGTTGCCTTGAACAAATGCAACGTTGGGTTGAAGAGACAGTGTTGCTGGGCACATTCCTATGACAGTGAATATACTTGCAGTTAAGTACATTGTGTAACATCGAGGGAAATGACTCCTAAGTGATAAGATCAGAATTAGGCCTTTTGGCCCATCAAGTCTGGTCAACTATTCAATCATGGCTGATCCATGTCTCCCTCCAAACCCCTGCCTTCTCCCCATAACCCCTGACATCTGTACTAATCAAGAATCTATCTGTCTCTGCCTTAAAATATCCATTGATAGCCTCCACAACCTTCTGTGGCAAAGAATTCCACAGATTCACCACCCACCGACTAAAAAAAAATTCCTCCTCATCTCCCTCCTAAAGGAATGTACTTTAATTCTAAGGCTATGACCTCTGGTCCAAGACTCATCCACTACTCCCATCCTCTCCATATCCATTCTATCCAAGCCTGCGATCCAAATCTGCAGGGAGTGGTGTTTTCATGAGCAGATCTAACCTGGTGGCAGAGGTGATGGGTACACTGCCCAATGTAAGCTGTCCAAGCAAAATATGAGATGCTGTTTTTTTCCGATATACCGATGTCCACACCTGGAACAGCAGATACAGTAGATGAAGTTGGAGGAGGTGCAAGTGAACCTCTGCCTCACCTCAAAAGATTGTTGGGGTCCTTGGACAGAGTTGAGGGGGGAGGTATAGGGACAGGTGTAGCACCTCCTGCAGTTGCAGGTGAAATTACCTGGGGAGGGGATGATTTTGGTGGGAAGGGACAAGTTGACCAAGGAGTTGTGGAGGGAACAGTCTCTGTGGAAAGTGGAAAGGGGTGGAGGTGGGAAGATGTGGCTAGAAGTGTTGTCACGTTGGAGGTGGCCAAAATGTCAGAGGATTATGTGCTGTAAGCCACGGCTGATGGGGTGGAAGGTGAGGACAAATGGGGGGCAAGAGCGGAGCTGCGGGATATCAAGGAGACCCATGTGAGGGCCTCATCTGTAATGGAAGAGGGGAACCCCTGTTCCCTAAAGAATGAGAACATCTCCGATGACCTGGTATGGAACGCCTCATCTTGGGCGCAGATTTTGGCGTCCTGTAGATGACGATAAAATGGCTGCTCAGCCTCAAACTGTTTATATCGGGACCCTTAATATAAGCATTCACATCTGTGAGTCTTCCAGCACATACATAGATTTCTTGGGAATTGTTTAAGAAGGAAATAATGTTGAGGATGTGCTAATATAAAATGATGAGCCATAGGTTCTAGGGAGAAGGTAGGAGAATGGGATTGAGAGGGAAATATAGATCAACCATGATCAAATGGTGGAGCTGACTCGATGGGTCGAATGGCCTTATTCTGCTCCTAATTCATCAATGGTGCTTTATTGTCATGTGTGCACTGCCCAGTGAAATTCTTTTTGCGCAGATCAGGCATGCACAGATCAGTCATATTTGTCACCATTTACAAATAGTCCATGCGCTCGATATGTGGAGCAGCTCCTGCTCTTAGGAACATGATAATACTGGAGTGCATTAAAAGCTATTCTAATTGAAATCGCTAGTTAGTATATCACAGAAAGCAATAAAAAAGGGGAAAAAAGTTTAGTTTAATAAACAATACATAAGTTAAAGAATAATTCTCATCCTAAGCAATCAGAAATTAGGTGCAGGTGCGAATTGGGGCTTGAGAAGTCTGATGTGACTCTCAGGAGGTACATTGTCTCACTACAGGACCTCTTTCACATTGCTTAAATGTGTATTAACCATCAAAAAAAAAAAGATGCATATAGCATTTTCATACAAATCCAAAGCCAAAGATGATTAGTTAAAGTCATCGAGTGATACAGTGTGGAAACAGGCCCTTTGCCCACACCGACTAACTTGTCCCAGCCACACTGGTCCCAACTGCCTGCGTTTGGTCGATATCCCTCCAAACCTGTCCTATCCATGTATCTCTCTAACTGTTTCTTAAACATTGGGATAGTCCCAGGTTCAACTACCTCATCCGGCAGCTTGTTCCATACACCCACCACCCTTTGTGTTAAAAAGTTATCCGTCAGATTCTTATTAAATCTTTTCCCCTTCACCTTAAACCTATGTCCTCTAGTCCTCGGTTCACCTACTCTGGACAAGAGATTCTGTGCATCTACCCAATTTATTCCTTTAATGATCTTATACGCCTCTATAAAATCTCCCCTCATCCTCCTGCGCTCCAAGGAATAGAGACCCAGCAAACCTCTCCGTATAGCTCAGACCCTCCAGTCCTGGCAACATCCTCATAAATCTTCTTTGAATCCTTTCAAGCTTGACAATATCTTTCCTATAACATGGTGCCCAGAACTGAACATAATACTCTAAATGCGGTCTCACCAACGTCTTATACAATTGCAACATGACCTCCCAAATTCTATACTCAACTAATGAAGGCCAATGTGCCAAAAGCCTTTTTGACCACCTTATCTACCTGCGACTCGACCATCAAGAAACCATGTACCTGTATAGACCCCTCTGCTCTGCAACACTCCCCAGAGGCCTACCATTCACTGTGTAGGTCCTACCCTTGTCAGACTTATCAAAATTCAACACCTCACATTTCTCTTTATTAGATTCCATCAACCATTTCTCAGCCCACCTGGCCAATCGATCCAGATGCTGCTGCAATCTTTCACAACCATCTTCACTGCCTGCAAAACCTCTCACTTTTGTATCGTCAGCAAATTTGCTAATCTTGCACGGCATGTTCTTGGTTTCTTGGTCCTCCAAAATATTCCAACTGGAATTTAAACTCATCCAAATCATTGATGTTGATGACAAACAGTAACGGGCCCAGCACCGATTCCTGAGGCACACCACAAGTCACAGGCCTCCAGTCTGAAAAGCAACCTTCCACTATCACCCACTGCTTCCTTACATGAAACCAATTTGCAATCCATTCAGCTATCTCTCCTTGGATCCCATGCAATCTAACCTTCCAGAGCTGCCTACCATGCGGAACTTTGTCGAATGCCCTACTGAAGTCCATGTAACAATATATACAATTCTGCCCCCATCAATATTTTTGGTCACATCTTCAAAATCTCAATCAGATTTGTGAGACATCCTTGCCCATCCAAACGCCTGTATAACCTATCCCTCTGAATACTCTCAAGTAACTTTTCCAACTCCACATCCTTACAGATGGGAATTTCTTTACAGTGAAGTGCAGCTGATGGCAGTTCCACAGAACAATGGAGAACTGGACACTGTCCAGGAAGTATAAGACCTTGCCTAGATTAGTTCTGTCACATGTTCCAAATAAAATGTGATGCAGATGCTTTCTCACAATTACCATATGATAATTCCGATATAGCGACTGAGAATAAAAGCTGATAATTTTCTAGTTACAGCATTGGCCACAAAAAGTCTATGTAGTCCACTGCAAGGTATTGTTCAAAAAACAAATGTGAAAGAAATTCTCATTCAAATCATACATTTCACTTCCTCAGATACATGACAAAGTTGATCTCCGTTGTCAATATATTTTAAAAGTCCATAACATTTTGAGGTGCTAATAAAGAGTTAATGTCAGACACAGGCTGTGAAGGTGCAATGATACAAGTTATGCTATCAAACAATTCCCTTTATGGAATAAAAAGGAACTGCAGTTGCTGGTTTACACCAAAAGATAGACACTCGAGTAACTCGACGGGCCAGACAGCATCTTGTGAGAAAATGGATATGTGACGTTTTGGGTTGATATCTTTCTTCAAAGCTTTCTGAATTTGGGCAGCATGGTGGCACAACGGTAGACTACAGAGTTTGTGCGTTCTCCCCGTGACCTGCGGGGGTTTTCTCCGAGATCTTTGGTTTCCTCCCACACTCCAAAGACAAACAGGTTTGTAAGTTAATTGGCTTGGTATAAATGTAAAAATTGTCCCTAGTGTGTGTAGGATAGTGTTAGTGTGCGGGGATCGCCAGTCGGTGTTGACTCGGTGGGCCAAAGGGCCTGTTTCCGTGCTGTATCTCTAAACTGAACTAAATTCAGTTTATGTATTCAGATGGCTTTTGTTTTACAAACCAAGTAATAGCTTCTCCAACTGAAATTTTACCCATGCATGATGAAAATACATTTGTTTGCCTCAGCACCAACAGTCATTGTGAATGTTCTGTTATAAAGTGTGTTAATAATTTGTGACTATACATCTGTAATTTGTGATTCAGGACATTTTCTTGGAGGAGACAGGTAGGGATAATTAGCAATGAGCTAACACTGAAAGAACACAGGTGACTGTTGTTTGCTCTTTTTTAACTGACAAGAACAATTCTCATCGTCACATTCATTATCTAATCCAAATGCAGATCCGAAGCAGCAATGAAATAAAGAAAAGCTTGTCACAGAGAAAAGAATCAAATAGCTGTTTGAAGAAGTCCAGGAAAAGAACGAGAGGTGATTCGTCGATCGAGAGGCCCAAAGAAAAGAAAGTCCGAGGGCGTGGAAGAAACAGCAAATTAAGATTATTTTCAAGGTCGGTGAAATGGTTTAAACCTGATTTAAAGGGATGGCAATAATAAGGTCTAGAGTATTCGGGAATGGATGTCACAGATAAGAAATGGTTACAGGCTGTGTGATTCTTAGTATTAAATACATTGATCCTGCAGTAATGATTGGTTTCCTCCACCATTAAACACTTAGCCCAGGCTGGAAACAGCATCATACCATTTCAGATAGCACAGTGGCATAGCAGTAACCATCCTGCATCACAGCCTGTTTCCATGCTGTATCTAAACTAAACAAAACTACACTAAAATAAAATAAAATAAACTACACTGAACTAAACTAAACTTAACACAACTTGTATTTGTATTGTAGTTCAGTAAAGTAGAATGTTAATTGAAAGTTTGATATGAAGTGATATAGGAAATGATAGGAACAGGATAAAAGAGGTTTTAAGGAACATTTTAATGGAAGATAGAATTGTTCTTTGATAGAAGCCTTCAATGTATATTCCTCAACTGAGTTAACTAACCGCTGTGGTAGAAATCCTTGATTGGTTTCAATGGTTTGAGACTGGGGAAGTTCAAATAATTTGGTGCAAAATCCCCCTGTAACTGCCATCCATTGCACAACAATGTGCTCAAATTGAGAGGTGACAAAAACAGCCCTATCTGTGAGGTCCAAGATTTAATTAGTTCTCAAGCAACGACATCTAATATCAGGCACGAGGAGTGACCAGTCAAATGTTTCTTTACCTAATTGGCTATTTAACATTTCAGGTTACTCTGCTGATTGAGGAGGATATGTAATAATGCAACTGAAATGTGCAAATTCTACAGCTCATTACATGAATGCAAAATGGTTGGTGGTGCAAGTGACCTCAAATCTAATTTCATAATTTCAAAGTCAAGATCATAATCTGACTTGGTCAAGTGAGAACGTATCAAACTGCTTCCAGACAGTAGTATCGCCTGGCCTTTACAGTAGTTAGAATGGAGCCTAAACTAATTGGAATTGTATCTTAATTTGTATTCTTATATCAACAATGACATGGTGCTCTCTTCTAACATTGAATGCTAATCAAAATAGATAAACATGCATGTGTTGAACTCTTGAGATCCAAAGAACTGCACATACATTTTACAACATAGATTTGGAATACAAAATGGTTTGAGGTCAACTATTCCAAGTTCTCCAGAGATGTTACTTGACCCGCTGAGTTACTCCAGCACTTTAGGTCTTTTATTTGTAGAGAACTGACTGTGACTATAGAACAGAGCGACATGGTGGCACAGCGGTAGAGTTGCTGCCTAACAGCGCCCGAGACCCGGGTTCGATCCTGATTACAGGTGTTGTCTATATAGAGTTTGTACGTTCTCCCCTATTAGTGCATGGGTTTTCTCAGGGTGTTCCGGTTTCCTCCCCCACCCCAAAGATGTACAGGTTTGTAGGTAAATTGGCTTTGGTAAAACTTGTAAAATTGTCCCTCGTGTGTAGGATAGTGCTAGTGTGAGGGGGTCGCCGGTCGGCATGGATTCGGTGGGCCATAGTTTCCATGTTGTATCTCTAAACAAAACTAAACTAAACTGCTGGCAATTCTTCAACATCAATCCCTCAGTTAATTGGTCTGATAATAATACACTCTGTATTATGTAGGTTATACATCCAATGAGGGTAAATCTCATTGGATGTATAAATTAATTTTCAAAAACAAAATTTAAATGTTTGAAAGTACATTTTTCTTTTTTTTTTCCTTCCAAACCCTAACTTGCTTATACTAAAAAATCGCTCTTGGGTTGAATTACAGCTGCTACTAAGCTAGCAGTTAACCTACCAAGGTGTCCTTGAACAAGTCATGTTGAAATCTATTTTGAATGTGAGTTGATAAAGTAGATGCCCTGGTAAGATTAAATGCATTTTAATTCATTGCCTTTCTTGACTTAAACAGTGATTTGTTTTTGTCGTGCTCAGAACACAATGGCAGTTTCAAGATCCATGAGGTCCCTTATCAAATACATCATTGGAATTGCAGTCGGAATTTTCACCAGCTCCTATTTCATTAACACGGCCAAATTACATATTCAAGGCAGCACGCAAAATGATCATAATCGCTACAACTTCCATCATTACTGGCTTCATGGAAATGGAATGATGAATTATAGTTCAAGTAAGTAACTAATCTGTTTTGTGTCGCTGAAATTGTTAAGTAATCTTTTGACTGATCATTTCACCTGCAATAGTTAGCAAAGCTTCTGCAGTTCAAATGTTATTTAACCTCTTTATAGCATGACTGGGCTTATATTCACTGGAATTTAGAAGGGCATCTTTTTGAAACGTATAACATTCCTAAGGGATTGACAGGCTAGATGCAGGAAAAATATTCCCAATTTTGGGGGAGTCCAGAACCAGGCATCACAGTTTAAGAATAAGGGGTAAGCCATTAAGGACTGAGATGAAGAAAAATGTTTTCACCCAGAGAGTTGTGAATCTGTGGAATTCTCTGCCACCGAAGGCAGTGAAGGCCAACTCACTGGATGCATTCAAGAGAGAGTTAGATATAGCTCTTGGGGCTAACGGAATCATAGGATATGGGGAGAAAGCAGGAACGTGGTACTGATTTGGTTTGATCAGCCATGATCATATTGAATGGTGGTGCTGGCTCGCAGGGCCGAATGGCCTACCCCTGCACCTATTTTCTGTTTCTATGATAATTTGATTTTCATTCTTCTATAGCTGGCAATTATCTTCTCAAAGTTAAAAGGTCTTCCTTGAATTAATGAATTGTAGACTGATAATATTTAAAAGGAGGCCCAATTTGATCACCAAGTCTTTATCTGCTGGGCAATTATAGTGATGTGGGAATTATTGAACTTTTCTGGTTGAATCTAGTAGAGCCAGGCTGTTTAGTTATCTTCCTTAACTCCATACCTTGTCTGGCAATCTCGTAGGATTTGCCAAGGTAGATAAAGGAAAGGCTGACTGCATATAAGGAAAATTTCTGTGCTTATTATCCACCAGCATAGGGAACACAGTGGCACAGCGGTAGAGCTGCTGCCTTACGGCACCAAAGATCCTAGTTCGAACCTGACTACAGGTACTGTCTGCAAGGAATTTGTACATTCTCCCTGTGGCTGCGTCACGTGGGTTTTCTCCGGGTGCACCGGTTTCCCCCCCACACTCCAAAGATGTGCAGGTTTGTAGGTTCATTGGCTTCAGTAAAATTGTAAAAATTGTCCCAAGTGCAGGATAGCGTTTTGTGTACAGGGTGATCACTGATCGGCACAGACTTGATGGATCGAAAGGCCTGTTTATGTGCTGTATCTCAAAACGTGTAAAGTTATTCTCAAAGTTCCAATTGAGAAATCACATCCCACAGTATAATTATAAAGTAATTGACATATGGACATCTCTGGGTCACTATTGATCCCAGGTCAGATCACTTGTTTTAGTTGCAAAGGGAGGATAAACCAAGTCAACAGTGAAATCTATCACAGCCCAGCATAGTTATCTGCTCATCCCAATTTATTATGACATCAGGTGGATGAGTTGGTAAATAAGCCAGTTAGCCTGCTGTAATGAGTTGATGATCAGGAACCTTGTGATCAGTGTGTGTGAAGCCTGAGTTCACAACAATCATGACGAAAGAGAAACGGCAGACACAAGGAACTGCAGATGCTGGAATCTTGAGTAAAATACAATTTGCTGGTGTAACTCAGTAGCTGAGGCAGCATCTGTGGAGGCTATGGGTAGATGGCATTCCAGATCGGGATACCTCTTCAGACTCGGAGAAACATCAGCTAGCCTCCCATTCTCTGGCTAGTGAGAGGACATATCTCCGAGTCCTGTCCTATCATTGGAGAGAGGGCCACTGCAGTAAAGGGTACAGATTCAGTGAAGAGGCATAGATCAACAATTGACTGCCATTAAGTATCTTTGCTTTAAAACAGCACTTGGGCATTTATTATAGTTTAGTTTAGAGATACAGAGTGGAAACAGGCCTCTCAGCCCACCGACCAGCGATCCCCATACATTAACACTATCCTACACACACTAGGGACAGCTTAAATTTATACCATGCCAATTAATCTACAAACCTGTACGTCTTTGGATGGCCTAGGCAGGTCTAGACAATATATCATGAAACTTATTTCCCTTCTCGCTGAAGTCACTGACTTGGAGGCATAGCCTTAAACTAATTGGTAAAAAATTATAGGGTAGATGAGTAAAAGATAGTCCATTCAACATGTGATGGCTGAAGCTGGAAACTTGAACAAGATAAAAAGTTGTGAAGAAACTCAGTGGGTCAGGCAGCATCTGGGGAGGAAATGGACAGGCAGCATTCCAGGATGGGACACTTCTGGAGGAGAAAAAAGTGGAAAGAGAAGTGGGCCGAAGGGCCTGTTTACATGCTGTATCTTTCAATCAAACCCTCATTGTCCCATGTAGACACAAAGAATTGCAGATGCTGGTTTACAAAAAAAAAAACCCACAAAGCGCTGGAGTAAATCAGCAGGTCAGGCAGCATCTCTGGAGAACATATATGTGACATTTCGGGTCAGGACCCTTCTTCAGACTGATTGTGGGGGGGGGGGCAGAATGGATGGAAAGCTAGAAGATAGGAGGAGCATGTCAAAGAGTGGTAATAGGTGAACACAGGACTTCTTCAGTCTTCTGAAGGAGGGTCCTGACCCAAGACGTCACCTATACATGTTCTCCGATGGTGCTACTGACCCACTGAGTTAGTCCAGTACTTTGTCTCTTTTTTCTCATGGTCCTATACTGGTTTTCCCACATTATAATTGTTACCAGTAATTTGGTTTTTGAATGATGCTTGAAGCAGATTTACTCCATTACATAGGTGCTGGCATAGTGGCTCAGCGGTAGAGTTGCTGCCTTACAGCGCCAGAGACCCGGGTTCAATCCTGACTACGGGTGCTGTCTGTACGGAGTTTGTACGTTCTCCCAGTCACCTTTGTGGGCTTTTTCCGGGTGCTCCGGTTTCCTCCCACACTTCAAAAACGTACGGGTTTGTAGGTTAATTTGTGTGGTAAAATTGTAAATCACCCCTAAAGTAGGATAGTGGTAGTGTGCAGGGATCGCTGGTCGGTGCGGACTCGGTGGATCGAAGGGGCCTGTTTCCGTGCAGTATCTCTAAACTAAGCTAAACACAGAAGTTGTCAGCTTGGATTTAATGACGGTGTTGCAATGTGTTTTTATTATTGCCAGAGAGAAATCACTCGGCATCAGATGATTTGTACAAGAAGGTGCGCATCCTTTGTTGGGTGATGACGGCACCTGCCAACCTGGAGACTAAAGCCAGGCACATCAAAGCCACCTGGGGCAAGCGCTGTAACATCTTGCTGTTCATGAGCTCCGAAAGCAACCCGGACTTCCCTGCAATTGGACTGGAAACCAAAGAGGGCAGAAATCAGCTGTACCACAAAACCATTAAAGCCTTCCACTATGTGCACCAACATCACATTGACCAGGCCGAGTGGTTTCTGAAGGCCGACGATGATACCTATGTCATCGTTGAGAATCTCAGGCTCCTGCTCTCCAAGTACAGCCCCGATGATGCTGTGTACATGGGCAGGCACTTTAAGATGTACCACAAACAGGGCTACATGAGCGGAGGGGCGGGTTACATTTTGAGCAGGGAAGCACTGAAAAGGTATGTGACAGCCTTCAAAGATGAGACCTGCCATCATACTTCCCATGTGGAGGACGTGGCGCTGGGAAAATGCATGGAGACACTTGGAATTGGACCAGGAGATTCCAGAGATAACCACCAACGAGAGACGTTTTTGCCCCTTTCACTGGAGAATCTTTTGGTTCGAGGTCGGTATGCCAAAAACTTCTGGCTCTGGAAGTTCATCAATTACACATCTGGAGACGTAAGTCCACTACTTACTGTCAATGACAGTACGCATTTCTGTAGCACCCATTAATGTGGTAAAATGTCCAGCCTAATAAGGACCCATGCCAAAGAGCTAATTGATGTGTAAACAGCTGGGGTGTAGGATATAACGTGGCAAAGATAAGGCATGTGTGTACACATATGCACGCAACACCCATACACACACAAATGCGCCCACACACACACACACATACATGCACATACATATACACACACAAACACACACATACGTACCACACATACGTACCCACATACACACATACATACATACATACATATGTATGCACACAATACACTCATGCATACACACGCACACAAACACATACACACAAACACGTAAACACATACATATATATACACATACACACATGCACACAAAACACATATACACACACATACACATGCACACACCAGTTACCCAGAATGTCCTCTGAACATCCTGAAGCCCACTGTGATTTTTCTAAATCAGTACAGGTCAAATGCACACACCAGGTTGAACACATACCCAGAGACTGCACATTTACACATGACACATGAACCAGTAGAAGCCCAGAATGTCCTCTGAAATTGTCCTGATATTTGCCATTTGTGTTTTTTCTTGCCAATGAGGCACAGTGGAGAGTGGAGGTCTATACATAAATACACAGCAAACTTAAGTACGGTAGATACAGAGTTCAAAATATAGTTCTTAGCCTTGAAGTGCACCAGTCTACAGCCAAAGTCCAATGTCCACAATGGGGTAGAGGTGAATCAGACAGTCTCCTAGCTTATGCAAGGACATTTAGAAGCCTCATAACATCGAGGAAGATAACGGTTCCTGAGTCTGGTAGTGCGTACCTTCAGGCTTCTGTATCTTCTGTCCAACGGGAGCTGGGAAAAGATTTGTTTTCTTGTGTTGATTGTGTTGGCTGCATTTCCAAGGCAGCGTCAAACGCAGATGGAATCAATGGTTTGGAAAGGAGATGGGAGACATGTCAGTAGCACAATGGAAACATTCAGACAGAATGAGGTAAATCTAGATATAATCTAGGTAAATTAAACATTACATTCCTATAATTAAAATACTTTACTTTAATGTGCTTATTTATTCCTGTTTTGTCACAGTAATGTGTTTTTTTGATGTGTTGAAAATCATGCACATGCTACACAAGTAGACTTGCTCCAGTATATATTGTGACAGGAGGGATGAATATTATTTTAATTTAAAAAGTAAATTTAAAGAAGAGCGCATGGTGATGCAGCAGTAGAGGTGCTGCTTTACAGCGCGAGGGTTCCGGGTTCGATCCTGACTACGGGTGCTGTCTGTACAGAGTTTGTACGTTCTCCCCGTGACCTGCATGGATTTTCTCTAGGTGCTCCAGTTTCATTCCCACACTCCAAAGACGTACAGGTTTGTAGGTTAATTGGCTGCGGCAAAAATTGTGAATTGTCCCTCGTGTGTGTAGGATAGTGTAATGCCCCTGTCCCACTTAGGAAACCTGAACGGAAACCTCTGGAGACTTTGCGCTCCACCCAAGGTTTCCCGTGCGGTTCCTGAAGGTTTTTGTCAGTCTCCCTACCTGCTTCCACCACCTGCAACTACCTGCAACCTCCGGGAACCGCACGGAAACCTTGGGTGGGGCGCAAAGTCTCCAGAGGTTTCCGTTCAGGTTTCCCAAGTGGGACAGGGGCAAAAGGTGTATGGTGATCACTGGTTGGTGCCGACCCGGTGGGCCGAAGGGCCTGTTTCCACGTTATATCTCCTAAACTAAAATAGTAAACCAAGGTGAAACCGACTTCCTCTGACTTGTCCATTTTTACCTCCTGAACATTGCTGGAAGTGAGCACTTTGTGTGGTGGACCTCTCCTGTGATGACCCGGTGGGGAAACGAGAAACTGGACGGCTGATCAACATCCTCCCTGAAACTGATTGCGGACGCCCTTAAAATATTGGTCACCGCAAGGCAGCGTTGGAGTGTGGGTTTCTGAAACTCTTTCACTTTCCCTGAATGCCTTGGCAAGGTGCTGCAGTGAAATTCTTCCACAACCCAGCGAACCGGTTACACTCCAACAGGAAGGGCACCCGTTCACAATATTACAGTTGGCCTGTGCCCAGTGTAGTGAACTGGGATAGGGATGTGGGTCCGCAGATACCATCCCATTCCTGGTTCACGACCACCTCACCAAGAATCTCCGGCATCCTCTCCTCCAAACCATCAAAGCAGCTGGCTTGACCTTGTTTATAGAAAGAGTTTTGCTCTCTGTGGGAAGCAGCCAGCTCACTGATTGCTTTGGCATGGGAGTGTAACCTTGACTCGCTGCGGAATGCAGAGAGAGAGAGAGAGAGAGTGAGTGAGAAACTTTTCAATGTAAAAGCTGCAATGATTATAAAAGCCACTTTGTAGGGTCTTTCTGAACGAGGGTCTATAGTCTTGTTGATACACCAGTCAGACATGCCAGACACAATGAAGACATTGGTCCCTCAATGCCACTGTAAACCGAATGGCAGTTCATCAATATATGTGAAGCCACCACACACTTTCCTGCACCATTCCTGTGTTGAAATGATAAAAGTTAATGACTGTGGATGTTTCTATCAGCTGGACTTAGTATAAACAATTTGCATTGTGATAACTGCTGATATCAATGCAGGCTTTATCAGACATGCCTTTAATATAGCCCATTCAATGAAAATAATTCTATCTTGGTTTGTCACAGGGTATAACACAGATCAAGGTTAGAATTTGAATGCCCTACAAGCATTTGGGCAAACTTTGCAGCAAGCAATAAAAATACAGCTGATCACTTTAAAAGGATTCATCCCAAACTCCAAGTGGGTGGTGGCCCACATCACCACATAGAAGAGTGTGAAATGTAGACATTGTGATGGGGCTGCAATATTTAGTGTTTGTGGTGATTGTTTAAGAAGTTTTTCAGAAGGATGGCAGGTCTGGTTGTGATATTTTTTGACGAAGATATGATACTTTTTTTTAATGAAAGACGCCAGCAGTCTTTCCAGGTGAGGCAGAGGTTCACCTGCACCTCCTCCAACCTCACCTATTGCATCCACTGCACCAGGTGTCAACTGCTCTACATCGGTGAGACCAAGCATAGGCTTGGCGATCGCTTCGCCCAACACCTCTGCACAGTTCACATTAACCAACCTGATCTCCCGCTGGCTCAGCACTTCTACTCCCCCTCCCATTCCAAATCCGACCTTTCTGTCCTGGCCTCCTCCATGGCCAGAGTGAGTTCCACTGCAAATTGGAGGAGCAGCACCTCATATTCCACTTGGGTAGTTTACACCCCAGCAGTATGAACATTGACCTCCAATTTCAGGTAGTCCTTGCTTTCTCCCTCCTTCTCCTCCCCCTCCCAGCTCTCCCACAGCCTACTGTCTCTCTGCCTCTTCCTTTCTTCTTCGTGACCCCCACTCCACCCCCACATCAGTCTGAAGAAGGGTCTCAACCCGAAACGTCACCTATTCCTTCGTTCCATAGATGCTGCCGCACCCGCGGAGTTTCTCCAGCATTTTTGTCGACCAAGACCATGAGATCTGTTTAGAGATACAGATAATCTGTAGGTTAACTGTCTTCGGTGAATTGCCCCCTAGTGTGCAGGGATTGAATGAGAAAGCGGGATTACTTGGGCCTGGTGTGAGTGGGTGATCGATGGCCCCTGTGGACTTGGTGGGCCGAAGGGCCTGTCTCCTGGCTGCATCTCTAAACTTTAAAATCTAAACCTAAAGCGTTTTAACTCTGATTATCAGTCCCCAGATGCCGCCTGGCCTGCTGGGTGTCTGCAGCAACCCGAGAGAAAGCCCTCACTGAGTTGTTCTGGCTCAAGTGACTCAACGTTGACCATCGATCACACGCTCACACTCGCTCTATGCTGCCCCACTTTCACATCCACTCCCGACATACCAGTGTGAATGATATAATCCGGAGGCTAATCTGAGGCTTAAAATTCACACTTGTGAGAATATTTTGCTCTGTAGGAATTCCAAAACCTGGGGAAAATAAAGAGGCAAAACCTACATATCAGGAATCTGGAAAAAGGTTAGAAGAATAGGTAGACACAAAATGCTGGAGTAACTCAGCGGGACAAGCAGCATCTTTGGAGAGTTGGAATGGGTGACGTTTTGGATCGAGACCCTTCTTCAGACAGAACTTCATTTAGACCACACTTTTGTGATGTCAATGTGTCCAAATTACTCCACAGCTCATTGAAGCTTTGTGCTAATGTAATATGGGATAAACAGCACCTATGTTAAGCACAGCAACATCCCATAAAGACTATGATGTGACCACTGGACAATTGTTTCAGTGATATCTGCTGAGTAATATGGACCAATGCTCTGCAGTCCCTTGTTCATCCTTGCAGTGTTGCCAATGGATCCTCTGTATTCACCAGAGAGGGTGATCGTTGCCCGTGTTCCCTGCTTCACTCAAGCCACAACATCTCTGACAGTGAAGCCTCTCTCTCAGGACGTCGCAGATACTCAACAGGCCAGGCAGCATCTGCGGATAGATAACCAGAGTTAATATTTCAAGTTTAGAGTTTAAAGTTTAGAGATACAACATGGAAACAGGCCCTTGGGCCCAATAGGTGCACGCCAACCATTGACCACCAGTTCTATGTTCTCCGACTTTCTCATCCACTCCCTACACAGTAGGGGCAATTTACAGAGGCCAACTACCCTACAAAGCCTCAAGCCTTTGGGATGTTGGAGGAAACCGGAGCACCGGGAGGAATCTCGCTTAGTCACAGGGAGAACTTGCAAACTCAACATGGGCAGAACCTTGAGGCTAGGATCTTACCCAGGTCAAGATTGAACCCAGGTCTCTGGCACTGTGAGCTATCAGCTCTACCGGCTGCGCCACTCTGCCACTCGAGATCAAAGGTAGTGCATTCCACACACATATTGTGAGGAAACGGACAAACAAATAAAAGATCTGGTCTGCAGAATGGTCTCAACCTGAAACATCACCTATTTCTTTTCTCCAGAGATGCTGCCTGACCTGTTGAGTTACTCCAGCGTTTTGTGTGTTATTTTCAGTTTAAACCAGCATCTGCAGTTCCATCCTCCAAATAAAAGATCGATTTAGCAAACATGATGTTGCAATAATATCAGGCATGATAGCCTGTAAAAAAAAAATCAAATCAAAATTAGTGGAATTAATATCATGCAGTAGTGTTAGCTTGATACATGAGGAATTAAACTGTCTGCAATTTCCCATGAGAATGGTCCATGCCGATTTATTCTTTAGCCCTTAGGGCTAAAGGAATCAAGGAATATGGGGAAAAAGTAGGGACAGGGTACTGATTTTGGATGATCAGTTGGATGCTGGCTCTAAGGGCCAAATGGCCTACTGCTGCACCTATTTTTTTTTTTAATGTTTCTATTATAAAGATTAATGATAAAAATAAATTACGAGCATGTTTTTATTAGAACATGGCAATGGTTTACCTATGGCATGGCCCCAGCAAGTACAGCTTATCACCATCATCCTTGTTCACTCTGAGAGCCTCCATTTTGGTTCAACAGGTCGGCAGGTGTTCTCTGTGTGTTTTGTAATCTCATGGGTTTATATCCTTCGACTCATTTTGTGGCAGATGGCAAGCAAGGAATTGTCAGCAGAGCAAACATCAGCCATTGAAGGATGAATTTGTGAGCAATACACTGTGCTAGTTATGTTGTTGTGACCCTGGAGCGAGAATAATATTTGGCCACCGTGCAGGTGCAGCAAGACGCATTCTTATCAGTTTGTATCCTTGAAACTTTATTCCTCTTGCTGAAGCTTACCATATGTTTCACATCTAAAACCTATCATGCAGGTCATATATTTTCATCAACTGATCAACAACAACTGCACAAGTGACAGCTGCTGCAGTTTATAGCTAATCCATCCCTATCAACAGATACAAGGTTTAATTACTGGGTTGTGCCTAAATGTTGATCTGAATACGAAAAAAACCTCTGCTGACTCCTAAGGTGAATGCACCATATTTTCTTCGCTATCGTATTGATCGGCACATTTGTGCAATGGACAACTTAGTTCATTTTATTTTTAGTTTAGTTTCGAGATACAGCGTGGAAACAGGCCCTTCTGCCCACCAAGGCCATGCTCACCAGCAATCACCAGCTAACACTATCCTACACACTAGGGACATTTTGGAGTGTGGGAGGAAACCAGAGTTCCTGGGGAAAGCCCATGTGGGTCACGGGGAGAACATACAAACTCCGTACAGACAGCACCCGCAGTCAGGATCGAACATGGGTCTCTGGCATTGTAGGGCAGCAACTCTACCGCGAGGCCACCATGTTGTCCCATCTCAACGAAGATTGACACCAGTGTAACCTCTGGCTGATAAAAAGAGACACCAAGTGCTGGAGCAACTCAGCGGGTCAGGCAGCATCTTTGGAGAACATGGATAGGCAACTTTTTGGGTCAGGACTCGTCTTCGGAAGTTCTGCCTTTTTCAGGGCTAACAGATCTCAAACTGGCCAATGATGTGGGGCACGATGTTTAGATTGAGTAGGTTTAATTTTCAACTTCATGTTCAAACAATACAAGTTAGGTGTCTGCAAATCAAATCTCCACTGAAAGAGCTGCAAATTGTCTTGCTTTCCTGCCCAACACTTTAGCTTTGCCATGAACAAAAAATTGTGATGGATGAACTTTGCTCCTGTTGCAAAAACACATTTGGTTTCTAATCAGAAATGAGATGTCTAGTGGGTTATGTGGAGACTTAGAGTGAGAGGTTACATAAAATATGGTTGATTTATTGTCATTTAATTATCTCCAAGAGGATCGAAAATTAATTATTAAATGATAATGAGCTGAACCCAGAACTAGAGTGCAACGTGTAAACTTCATGGTGATGGAAAGACCCGGGTTGGTTAAGACTCACCATTTGTAATAATGGAAAATTATATTTTGAGTTGGATAAGTTTATCTCTGAGGAAAAAGGTTGCACTCAGAATTCATTAAAAACTGAAGTATTACCAAAATATTCAAACCGGAATGTAAATCTTTTATAAAGTTATTGTTTTAATTAATTAACAGATTAATTAATGATATTGTAAAGTAGCAATTCAAACTTGTGAGCCATCTACACTTCCTCCATCTACCTCGCACATCAACAACAATCTTTAGATGGAGGTTAGCACATTGTTTTGTAACTTGAAATTTCTTTAATGCTACTTTGGCGAAAGAAGATGTTCATATCTTGCCTTCATCTGGTCAGGCCATTAACAACAAGAGTCAGGAAGTCTTCTTCTTGTGAATGAAACATAAACCAAAGGAATAGTTAGATATCAAGCCGGGTGTTGAGCAGCCAGGTTGTTGTCTCTGCGTCAATGTCTGCCAGGACCTGAGCTCCATTAAGTGGGTGGTAGAGTGGGCACCCAGAGATGACATGGTTAGCTGCCTGTTGTTCTGCTCCGCATTCACAAGCCGGGCTCTGGCGAAGTCCTCATCTCCACATGCTGGCACTGAAACGCCCAACTCCAGTACGAAGCGTGTTGAGCTTCACCCATGCTCCTCTGGGGAGGAAAAAGCCCTGGACAGCTTTTATCTGGTGTAGCTGTGTAATGGAGATGAGGTTGCCTTCCACTCCTGTGACCACTTGGTGGCTATCCAGTGTATTTGTCTCAGTTGGCTGGATGGATGCTAGGAGTTGTTTTTCATATGGAGCAAAGGGGTGACGGGACTTCAGATGGGGTGGCCTCTGCAGGAAGTCATGCTGCAGCTTTGGTTAGGCGGCATTTGGAATATTATGTACAGTTCTGGTTGCCCGGTAACATGGAGGATGTGGACTTTTTGGAGAGGATGCAGAAGAGGTTTATAAAAGAATGCTGCCTGGATTAGAGGGTTTTAGGGAAAAAGGAGAGATTGATCTAATTTGGAATAAAAATGAACTATTTCAATTTCTCCAGAGATGCTGCCTGAGCCACTGAGTTACTCCAGCATTTTGTGCCTTTCTTGAACTAACTTGGATTGTTTTCTTTGGAATGTCAGAGGCTGGGGTATATATGATGTATATGTGTGATAGAAGTATATAAAATTATAAGCAGCACAGATAGGGCACCGGTAGGCGGCGCGGCTCTGGCCAGCAGCGGCCTTTGCAGCCTGTCCGCGTTTTTATTATTTTTGTCTGTGTTTTTATGTAGTGTTTGTTATTTTATGTTGGGGGTGTGTGTGTGGGGGGGTGGGGGTGGGGTGGGAGAGGGGGGGAAACTTTTTGAATCTCTCCCTGCACTGGAGACCCGACCTTTTCTCGTCGGGTCTCAGTCGTCGTTGAGGCCGCAACGAGGAGCGGCCTCCAACAGGAAGAGACCGGGGACTCGGGTGTCGACTCACCGTTGCCGTCGCGGAGCTGGCCGAGTCCGGAGCAGTGGAGGAGCGCTGCTGCTGCTGATGCTGTTGCTGCTGCTGCTGCTGCTGCTACCAGAGAGTCGGAGGCTCTCTACAGGTCTGTGGACGACGGCGCCGGGAGCCCACGGCTCCCTGGGGGGAGACCGCTTTTCGGGGCTTCTGCGGCGGCGACTTCTCCCGCCCGAGTTGCGGGGTCGAAGAGCTCCTGGAGCAGGGCCTGACACCACTGCCCCGCGCGGCTGGAATGGCCGCGGACTCTGCGAGCGCACACCGGGGGCTCCAACATCAAGACCCGGTGTGCGACCTCGCACCACCCGGCGTGGCTTTAATGGCCGCGGGACAATCGCCATCGCCAGCCGGGGGCTATGACTTTGACTCTGACATCGGGGGGGGGGGGGGGGAGAGTGCAGTGGAGAGAGAAGTTTATTTGGCCTTCCATCACAGCTATGTGATGGATGTTTATGTTAAATGTAATTATGTTGTGTCTGGGGTCTATTTGTGTGTAATGTATGGCTGCAGAAACGGCATTTCGTTTGGACCTCCAGGGGTCCAAATGACAATTAAATTGACTCTTGACTCTTGACTCTTGATATATGATATATATAGTTAGGGTATATATATGATTTGATAGAAGTATATAAAATTATAAGAGACATAGATAGAATCGATGGTCAGAACCTTTTTCCCAGCGGTGGAAATATCAAAGACTAGAGGGGATACTTTCAAGGTGAGAGGAGAAAGGTTTATAGGAAACATGTGGGGCAAATTCTTTACCCAGAGTAGTGGGTGCGTGGATCATACTGCCATGGATGGTGGTGGAGACAGATACAACAGTGACATGGAAGTGCACATAGATATGCAGGGAATGATAGGATATGGATCATGTGCAGGCAGATGAGATTAATTTTACTTGGCATCATATTTGGTTTGGTCATAATGGGCCGGAGCCTGTTCCTGTGCTGTACAGTTCTATGTTCTATATATTTTTGTATACAGAAGTGATGTGCATTGTTTAAAAAGACTTGTGAAAAGATTGTTTTTTTCTATGTTTTTGATGAATGACTGATAATTCCTTTTCTCTTTCAGGGGCCTGAGTGCTGCTCAGACTTGGCAATTTCTTTTCACTACATAAATCCTGCATTCATGCACATTCTGGAGTTCTACATTTATCATCTACGTGCTGTGGGTTACAAGTACAGAAAAATCACTGATTTCCCAAACCCACCCAAAGTGGTGGAAGGGAAAAGCAACCAGTGACAATATAACAACGGCAAACTGCTCCGGACAAATGTCCCGTTGAGTCTCAAGAAGGGCCCCAACCCGAAACATCACCTATCCGTGTTTCCAGAGATGCTGCCTGACCCGCTGAGTTACTCCAGCACTTTGTGTCCTTTTTCCAGTTGAGAGAATTGTATCTTCTTTACAAATATCTTGTGATAACAATAGTTTGCATTTACCTAATGTCTGATATACAGTGAAACACTTCATAGTACTACCTTAGACATATCGGATTGACTTGTTATTGTCACATGTGCTGAGATACTGAGGTGGGAAGCTTTTGCTTGCAAGCTATCCTATTAAATCAGATAATGCTGTACATGAGTACATTCATGCCAAATACTAGTACTATAGGTAGCGCGCAACGAGAAAAATGCCAGGTGGAGGGGCAAGTAGTATTAAGTAAATAGAGCATCAACAAAAGGACAAGTTGGGAGAGCGTGCAAAGAAGTGGCAAATTGATACAGCGTAGCAAAGTGTACGATCATGCACTTTGGAATAAGCAATAAAGGCGTAGACTATTTTCTTAATGGCAAGAGGATTCAGAAATCAGAGGTGCAAAGGGACTTGGGAATGCTGGTGCAAGATTCCCAAAAGATTAATTTGCGGGTTGAGTCAGTTGTAAGGAAGCCAAATACAATGTTAGCATTCCTTTCAAGAGGTCTAGAATATAAAAGTAAAGGGCCTCCCACTTAGGCGATTTTTTAGGTGACTGTCATCGTCGTAGCAGGTCGCCGATAAGCCCGCGACTGGATACCCCCCCGCTACGACAATGTCTACGACAAGCTACAACAACCTACCACCAAGTCGACATCAAGCTACCGACAATCGGCGACCCATTAGGACGTCCGCCTACAAAACCTACGATGACACAGGCGCCAACCTCCAACAACCGAAGTCAACCTACGTCCACCGGCGACAAGCTACAACCCTGTCGGCGACAACTGAACACAATTCAGTCGGCGGTACCTGTCGCGGGTTGATATATGTTGATGTTGATAGTCGCCAATGGAATTCACCGAAGTCAGCATCTGCGACAACCTACGTCACCTGGCGACAACCTACAACAGTAGCTACGTCAGGAGAAGTCAAGCTACGCTCATGGGCGTCAACCCACTGTCGCCTACTGTCACTGAAAATTTTTGAACATGTTGAAAATCCAGCGGCGACCAGAAAGACGCTACGACTCTTTAGGGCCTGTTCCACTTATTTTCGGCGACTTGCCAGCACCCGTCATGGTCGCTGCAGGTCACCGAAAATGTTCAAAATGTTGAAAATCCAGCAGTGACCAGAAAAAGGTACGACTGTTTGGGCGATTACTCACGACCAAACAGGCATCACCCCCGCGACATGTCTTAGGAAGGATGTGCTGCCGTTTGAGGAAGTCCAGAGGTGGTTCACGCAAATGATCCCATGATGGATGATTGGGTTCATGTATGAGGAGCGTTTAGAAGGCTCTGGGCCTGTACTCACTGCAGTATAGATGAGGAGTGATCGCCTTGAAACTTACTGGATAATGAAAGGCTGAGATAGAATGGATGCGGAGGCTGTTTCCAGTAATGGGAGAGTCTAGTACCAGAGGGCACAACCTCAAAATAAAAGGACGTACCTGTAAAATGGAGATAACGAGGAATTTCTTTAGCCAGCTCACAATAGATACAAAGAACTGCAGATGCTGGTTTACAAAAAAATGACACAAAGTGCTGGAGTAACTCTGCAGGTCAGGCAGCATCTCTGGAGAACATGGAGAGGAGGAGAACTTCTTCAAAGTAGGCAGATCAGAACTCCTCACGTACCGTCTAAATGTGATGCAGGTTTCCAGCTCGACCATCATTCCAATAATAAGTTGCAGGTCTCCACTTTCCTCTCATTAAACAGAAAGTTTATTCACCCGCACTTTAATCCTTCCACTCATTACTTTAATTTTATGCATATGGATATGCAGGGATTGGAGGGATATGGATTATGTGTAGACTGATAAGAGTTGGTCTTGGCATCATGTTCAGCACAGATGTTCTTTGTGCTGAAGAAAATAGAAATAAATAATAATCTGTTCTTTTCATTTGCTTCACAGGCAGTCAATTCCTGGTTATCTTTCAATCTTCCAAGGTCAATACATCCTTCCTATTTACTCCATCTAGGCCCTCCAAGATTTTACACACCTCAGTTAAATCTCACCTCAACCACCTCTGTTCCAATAAAAACATCTCCAGTCTGGTCAACCTTTCCACATCATTGGAATTTTCCAGTCCTGGCAATAATCCACCTCCAGCACAATGCCATCTTTCCCATATGGAAATGATGGTATTGAAGTTGGAAGACAAGTTTAGTTGTTTATTCTAGTTTAGAGATACAGCACGTAACCAGGCCCTGCGGCTCACGGAGTCCTCACTCACCAGCTTTCCCTGTTACTCCAGCGCACGCACAACACACTTGGGACAATTTATAACTTTTTACCTAAGCCAAGTAACTTACAAACCTGTACATCTTTGGAGTGTGGGAGGAAAGTGAAGCACCCGGAGCAAACCCACACAGTCACAGGGAGAACGTACAAAGTCCATCCAAACAGCACCCATAGACAGCATCGAACCCGGGTCTCTGGTGCTGTCAGGCAGAAACTCTATCGTTGCAGAACCATTTCACCCTATCACCGTTGTTGATAAAGTAGGGAAAATCCAAAGACAAACATAATTAATTATTTTTTAATTAATTAAAAGTGGGGATAAAAAGCAAACGGGAATCATTACAAACATTAGCTCCCCTCTCGTGAATATTCTCGTATTCACATATTTAACAAATGCTGGAATGCCTCAATTTGGTGTTGAATAACTGAATTGCTGTGACTTTTATCAAATGTGTCATGATCTTACAGAAAATCAATTCAAGATGGATGATAGTGATTTTGCACAGTCCATGAATGAGTGCAACATGGATTAGTTAAGTTGGGTGATGGCCAGGATTGTGCAATTGCTAAAAGTTTATCCATTTGAGACACTTCACACTTTTCTCTCAGTTATGTCCACCCTTGCATCAGATGAATTAATGAAAAATGATCTAGCTCATGTACAATTATGTATCTTTGTTCCCAATTAAACATTTTAACTTAAACAAATTTAGCATCACCTTCCTTTTGTCTCGCGTATCACTCTTTGATTAGATGTTGGTGGTTATGGGGAGAAGGCAGGAGAATGGGGTTGAGAGGGAAAGATAGATCAACCACGATTGAAAGACAGAGTAGGCTTGATGGGCCAAATGGCCTAAGTCTGCTCCTAGAACTTATGAACTTACGAAATTATCACGCAGTGGTATTCTGGCACTTCCCCAGCCTGAGAATGGACTGAGATAAATGGAAAGAATGCAGCAAAAGGCTAAATTGGATAGCTTGTTCGTTTTCCTGAAAAAATATGTGTTATTTTGAACTGCTCATATCTTAGAATTTTCCCACAATTTCATTCCAGCAGATCTTTCCCATGTGTTCTGATGGTTTTGATACTCACTGGTATGCAATCTCTAAACATGAGCTGTTCACATATGCCCATGATTAAATCAGTGAGGACTGGACGTCACAACATAGCATAAATATGTAGTTCTATGCATATGTACACTCACAAAAACTAGATCTCACTCATGTTGACGCACACTTACATTCACACCCTCATTCATTCACACTCACATCCTTTTTTAAAGATACAGCGCAGAAACAGACCCTTTGGTTCACCAAGTACATGCCGACCAGTCGACTCTGTACATTAGCACTATGCTACACACCAGTGACAATTTACCTACAAATCTGTACATCTTCGGAGTGTGGGAGGAAACCGGAGCACCTGGAGAAAACCCACGCGGTCCCAGGGAGAATGTACAAACTCCACACAGACAGCACCCGTAGTTAGAATCACTCACATACATACAGACGTGCATTCACTTGAACAGGAGGCAATAAGCAGCAGGAATCCTGTCTGCTGTTTGTCTCCTATCCGAGGCTGGGCAAGGCACAGAATTAAAAGTAAACTCTTTGCACATGCCATGGTCCTTTGCTCTAAGTTCTGCAGCGGCGATGCTTCACCAGCAACAACATCTGGCAAAAATCGATGGGAAAAAACATTGCTGCTTCAATTATGTTTATTCTGGAAACAACGCTGCCAGTATTTTTAATTTGCTTTGTAAGCGCTCACCCCCTGACTCTCAGCGGCGCATGATCTGACCCAGCGTTCACTGCCTCCTGACAGAACGTCTTTCATGATTCATCTCTACAAATGTGTCAGAAATGCTCGACGGTTGCAGCTATTTCACTTGTGGTATCCACGCTACTTCCTGCAGACTGTAAACAAACACTGAGGCACAATTCTGCAACTTGTTCTAAAATGGGACAGTTTTAAAAAGAAGTAAAGCCAGGGCCCTGCAGATGAAAGCAAACGTACAGAGCAAACTGGCTGTGTGCCTGCACGGAGGAGCAGGCCTGACTCCATAAAAATGAAGATTAACCAAGTGGAACTGAAGGATTCCATTTTCAAAAGCACAAAGTAAGACTTCCTTTGAGGCGAATATTGATTGTGGGGGATAAAGATTCATAAGATTCATAAGATATACGACCAGAATTCAGAAGTCTGAAGAAGGGTCTCGAAACGTCACCCATTCTTTCTCTCCAGAGATGTTGCCTGTCCCGCTGAGTTACTCCAGCTGTTTGTGTCTATCTTCAGCAGAATTAGGAAATTCAGCCCATCGAGTCTGCTCCCCCATTCGATCTTGGCTGATCTATTTTCCCCCATTCTCCTACCTTCTCCCCGTCATCTTTGGCACGGTCCCTTCTAGCCAGGGGCAATCCTAAACTGCCTCTTGCTGGAATTGCCCTTTCGAGCATTTACTCCCCAAATGGAAAATGGTGGCAAATAAGGGTGTTTCGAATGCACAGGCTGTGACATGTAGATGTGGAACAGGCACCATTTTCTTGGTGAAGGCACTTTGCCAGCTGGCACGAAGGGCCAAATGGCCTGATCCTGCACCTAATGTCTATTGTCTAAAGGAGGAATGAGGTCTCTACTAGCACAAAGGAGGTTTCCAATGACTATATTAGTCCAGAGGTACAGTATGGAAACAGGCCCACCGAGCCCAGGCTGACCAACAATCACCCATTCACTCTAGTTCTATGTTATCCCACTTTCTCATCCATTCCCCACATACCAGGAGCTTCTTTTACTCACCAATTAACCTACAAACCTGCACGTCTTTCGGATGTGGGAGGAAATCCGAAGAAAACCCACGTTGTCACAGGAAGAACATTCAAATCCGCACCAACAGCATCTCAGGTCAGGATCCAACCCAGGTCTCTGGCGCTGTGAGGCAGCAGCTCTATCTGCCGCGCCACTGTGCAGCCCCTAAATCTGGCCCTGCTAGTCAACAAAGAGGAAGATGACTGGACTTTATTGCCTTCCCTCCTCAAGTCAAGTCAAGTCAAGTTTATTCGTCACATACACATACGAGATGTGCAGTGAAATGAAAAGTGGCAATGCTCGCGGACTTTGTGCAAAAAGACAAACAAACAAACAACCAAACAAACTATAAACACAATCACATATTCTTTTACATATTAAATATTGTGTGCGGAAGGAAAAACGTTCAGTAAAGTTAGTCCCTGGTGAGATAGGAGTTTACAGTCCGAATGGCCTCTGGGAAGAAACTCCTTCTCAACCTCTCCGTTCTCACAGCATGGCAACGGAGGCGTTTGCCTGACCGTAGCAGCTGGAACAGTCCGTTGCTGGGGTGGAAGGGGTCTCCCATGATTTTATTGGCTCTGGAGTTGCACCTCCTGATGTATAGTTCCTGCAGGGGGGCGAGTGAAGTTCCCATAGTGCGTTCGGCCGAACGCACTACTTTCTGCAGAGACTTCTTGTCCTGGGCAGAGCAATTCCCAAACCAGATGGTAATATTTCCGGACAAGATGCTTTCCACAGCCGCTGAGTAGAAGCACTGGAGGATCCTCGGAGACACTCCGAATTTCCTCAATTGCCTGAGGTGGTAAAGGCGCTGCCTTGCCTTACTCACCCTGAGCACAGGATCGCCCCAGGGTTGCGTCCTCAGCCCCCTATTGTACTCCCTGTACACACACGACTGTGTGGCTAGGTTCAGCTCCAACTCAATAATTAATTTTGCTGATGACACTGTGGTTGTGGGCCTGATCTCAGACAATGATGAGAAGGCCTACTGGGGGGAGGTGGCTGATCTAGCACTCTGGTGCCAGGATAACAGCCTCCTCTTGAACATCATAAAAACTAAGGAGCTGATCGTGGACTTTAGGAGGGCACATCATCCGAGGACATACACTCCATTGAGGATAAATGGGGATACTGTGGATAGAGTGAGCTGTTGATTCCGCTGTGTGGGGATGTTCATGTTAACTTCTACTGTGTGTTGTGTTCTTTTTTTATTCGTATAGCTGTATGGTAACTCAAATTTCACTGGACCAATTGATGCATGTGACAATAAATGTAAACTTGAATGCCCACACCCCTTGAACAAAATTCAGGGATCGGGGCTGGTGGTCTGAATTGGTAATATTCAAGAGTCAAGAGCGTTTACTTGTCATAGTCATACAGTCATAGTCATGAAGTCATATAGCATCGAAACAAGCCCTTTGGCTCAAGTTGTCCATGTGACTATGATACGCCATCTACACTAGTCCTACCTGCCTGCATTTGATCCATATTCCTCTTAAACCTTTCTATCCATGTACCCGTCCAAATGTCTTTTAAATGTTGTCATAGTATTTGCCTCAAGCGCCTACTCTGGTAGCTCATTTCATATACTCACTACTGTTTGCGTGAAAAAGTTGTCCCTCGGGTTCCTAATAAATTCTCCCCCTCTCACCTTAAACATGTACCGACCAACAAAACAATGACATTCTCATTTGCTGCAGCTTAATGTACCACATCTGCTGGAACTACCATTTTCTTTATCAGTCTCTGTTGTTTTGGATCACTTGGTAGATCAACAGAATTTGTCACCCATGCAACGTGATCAGCGAGGCTTGTCCTATGAAATGTTCCTCAGTTTACCACAGAGAAGGGCAGTAATATTAGTGAAGCATAGTCATCACTGGAAATTCATGGTTTAGTTTGTGTCCATCAAGACTAACATCATTTTTCATTGGTTTCATTGACGCTAGGTTAATGGAATTAAAACAATTATCTTAACATTTTTGTGAAATTCCTATTTTGGATGGATCTTTAATAATTGCGAATTCTACAGCATAACAAAACATACCTCATCTTGGCCACTTCTAGCATCCAACCACATTATCAAGGGTGAAAAGGTTCACGTGAATAACAATAATCAAAAAGCAAAACAACTGCAGATGCTGGAAATCTGAAATAAAAACAGGAAACAAACAGCAGGTGAGGCATCGTGTGTTTTCATCTATTTTCTTCTTCGTCTTGTCGAGTCCACACACAAGGTTAGAAGTTGTTCAGCAGGAGCTGAATACACTTCTCGGCATCTGCATACAATGGTGTCTGTCTTGTGCTTGTGCTTGGTGGTGGAAAGATTGGTGGAAACAGGGCCGCGACATGAATGCTCTTTCCTTGACCCCATTTTCTATTTTGATAATAGTAGACAACAAACTTTAACAATGATATAATAGCAATACCCATTCTAACTTATGAAACAATAGTTGACTGTTGAAGGGCACTTCAACTTTTAGTTTTACTAGTAGTTCAGATGATTGCTCATTCCTTGCTTCTTCTCACTCACATTCTGTTCTCATGCTTGTTTGCAGTTAAAATGCTTTGCTGGTAAACATGATAGGAGATGGGTGGAGTGTGTTGTGATGTTTTTAAATGCTGGGAGTTCCCATTGCCAGCACTTGGTGGAGCACGATACCAAGGAGTAGATCGGACAACTTCTGACATCTGCCTCTCTCCAGCTGAACATGGAAGTGCGGGTTTTAGTTTTAGCTTTAGAAAACAGGCCCATCGGCCTACCGAGTCAATCACCCGTTCACACCACTTTCTCATCCACTCCCTACACGCTCAGAGCTACAGTATTTACAGGGGTCAATCAATCTGATGAAGGGTCTCGACCTGAAACGTCACCCATTCCTTCTCTCCAGAGATGCTGCCTGTCCTGCTGAGTTACTCCAGCATTTTGTGTCTACCTTTGGTGTAAACCAGCATCTGCAGTTCCTTCCTACACATACAATCCCGCACTTTTTTGGGATGTGTGGGAGGAAGCCGGAGTACATTGGCGGAAACCCAAGCGGTTACAGGGAGAACGTGCAAACTCCACACAGGCAGCACCCGAGGTCTGGACTGAACCTGCGTCTCTGGTGCTGTGAGGCACCAGCTCTACCAGTTGTGCCACCGTGCCGCAATGTTGTCGTTACTGTTCCACCCTGAGGGAAAATAAACCGGACCATAATTGGTCAAACAGAGAGAGAGAAAAAAATCTTAAAGCGAGTTTGTGATGGACTGGCCTTTTTTATCATTCACATTTTTGTACCAACTTTTGTTTATAATGCTTCTTCTAAACAAGTTAAATCCTCAATCAACCTCCGCTTGCCTCCGTTGCTCCCACACCATCCCCCTTGAACCTCTCTCACATGGCCCACTCATTGAGTAGTCAACCCTTATGCTCCATCCCTACAAAAGTTTGGCTTAAAAATTTGATTGCAAATTATTTATTCCAAAGCTGCATGACTGAAAATAAAGAGGATTGCTTGCTCCACGTTACTATGGAAATTCAATCGGGCACCAACGAGAGTCTGCAAGTCTGGTGTAGTTTAGGATTGGACATCCTTCATCTATGCCATGGTACTTCTGGAATATTGCCAGATGGGAAATTGTACCATGATGCTGATGGGAACAACTGTTGCCCGACACCCCTGGAACAACCTTGCTTACACCACATGCTCTGGACTGGGATTGCACTAAATCACATAACATGGCTTCTCGTCTATAGTACCCACACCCCACCATCATTGCCACAGTACATGTGCCATGTGTTTAACAGCACAACAAGTATGTAAACATAGTACTCTGTAAAGGCAAGACAAAATTTCAAAATACATTTATATGTTCCTTCCTCTCTCTCTCTCTCTCTCTCTCTCTCTCTCTCTCTCTCTCTCTCTCTCTCTCTCTCTCTCTCTCTCTCTCTCCTCTCTCTCTCTATACATATATATATACTGCACACACACCACACACACACACACACATATCTACACACACACACACACACACACACACACACACACATATATATTTCTATATATACAGATAAATAAATAGACAATAATAGTACAAACATAATGTCCCCAATTCCATATAGTTCAGAGCTTATTTTGAGGTTGCCGTGTTTAATTGCCTGATGGTTGTTGGGAAGAAGCCGCTCCTGAACCTGGATATTACTGGCTTCAGGCTCCTGCACCTTCGTCCCAAAGGCGGGAGTGAAATGGGTGCATAGTGTGGGTGTCTGATGATGTTAGCTGTCTTTTTGAGTGCCTTATCCTATTCTTCAAACACCTCCTTAGCCTCCAACAAGGTCCTGATTGAATATTTGATGTAACGCCGAATGGATTCCCAAATACTGACCTGCTTTCGTTCCCAGACCCCAGACGAGGGCAAAATGTGCTACCAGGGTTTGCAATGGTGGACCCAAGGACAGAGCACAAAATGGTAGCTTTGCACAGTGTACCTTCTACACTGCAGCTCATCCAATTTTGTTTTTGCTGCTCTAGCACTGAAACCTGGGCTTTCACCAGTTGGAATCATGAGCTTAGTTGAGTTTAGAGATGCAGTGCTGAAACAGGCCCTTCGGCATGCCGATCAGCGACCCCCACACACTTACTCTATCCTACATATTCTAGAGACAATTGTACAATTTACCAAAGCCAATTAACCTACAAACCTGTACGTCTTTGGAGTGTGGGAGAAAACCAGGGCACCCGGAGAAAACCCATACAGTCACGGGGAGAATGTACAAACTCCTGACAGACAGCACCCATAGTCAGGATCAAACTCAAGTCTCTGGCGCTGAGAAGCAGCAACGCTACCGCTGTGCCATTGTACGGCCCTCTGGGTGTTCTTTGCCCAATGTGGCATGAGGAATTTATCTTATACGCAGCATATGGTTAAAATCCAGGGGCGGCAGCAGGTATATCCGATTTATTCTCACTGAGGTGGAAACATTCAACTGCCCAAAAAAACATCAATTCGTTCACCTTTTCTGTAAATTCTGGTTTGAATTTGCATAATTACTATACCTACAAAGAATGCATACAATTTGAATCGACGGCCTCATAACATGTAAAGCTTGTTTGTATTTGCATTAAAAAGCAAAAACGTTCTATTGAATGTATTATGTGTCGTTTTCCTTTGGAAACAGCATTAATTCAGCAGCGCAGTTCGTAAGTTCATACACTGTGTTAGAGGAGCAGAATGAGGCCATTCGGCCCATCAAGTCTACTGTGCCGCCCATCTGAGCTTGACCTAAGCTCCAAGTTATCACTTGACATGTAAGAAAATCCGGGTCAGAAAATTGTCAAATACAAAGCCCTATCTCAAAGGGATGGGTAGTTATTTGTATATAAATGCTCCCTGTTACAATTTTGGTTATCAGGAACATTGTAGGAAAGGTCATAAATGATAAGAGCAGAATTAGGCATTCGGCCCATCAAGTCTACTCTGCCATTCAATCATGGTTGACCTGTCTCTCCCTCCTAACCCCATTCTCCTGTCTTCTCCCCATAACCCCTGACACCCTGCCAAAGTGTGCTACTGCTTCTCATTAGTTCCAGGAAGATGACAATAGGTTCTCTGCTGGGATTTTTTCCACAATCTCAGCAGCTTAGCTGAAGAAAAGGGGGATCGACTCAGGAAGGGCAAGCATTGTTCACCAGAGGTGCTCTTCACTTATCTACTCAACTCTGTAATGGGGGATCTGCAGGAAGACAATATATATTCCCATCTGTAAACGCTCTGGGTTGAGAACTGAATGATACAGCGTGCTTTATCCAGGAATGGAGCTGAGTTCCTCCAGCGGCGTGAGACTGTCATTATCTGGCAAGGTCATAACTGCCTTAACCTTTATCTTTGAAATCGTACTAGCCTTTTACAGGAGACATCAGTGTCGCCATTGATGTGTCAAACCTGGTTGCTCAAACATGCAATGTCACTTCCTTCCTTATAACCAACAGACAGCTGCATGCGAGGGCCAGTGCTCTGCTTGTACAGCGACAGGATGCCTGAAGCTCCAGGGAGTTAGAGATTGCACCAGGCGACCCTAAACCCTCCTTGCACAATGTCACTGTCTGTATAATGAGAAATGTTCCCACTTTCTCAATGGCCCGGGTCCCGCTCACCTCCCCAATGCTTTTCATAAGTTCATAACTCATAAGAGCAGTAGTAGGCCATTCGGCCCATCGAGTCTACTCCGCCATTCAGTCATGGCTGATCTATCGTTCCCTCTCATTCCCATTCTCCTGCCTTCTCCCATGACCTTTGACACCCTCACTAATCAAGAATCTGTCATAGAGTGATACTGTAAGGAAACAGGCCCTTCAGCCCAACTTGCCCACAGCGGCCAACATGTCCCAGCTACACTCGTCCCAGCTGCCTGCACTTGGTTGGTATCCCAAACAAACCTGTCCTATCCATGTACCTGTCTAACTGCTTCTTAATTGTCGGGATAGTCACGGCCTCAACTACCTCGTCTGCAGCTTGTTCCATACATCCACAACCCTTTGTGTGCAAAAGCTACCCCTCAGATTTCTATTAAATCTTTTCCCCTTCACCTTAAACTTATGTCCTCTGGTTCTCAATTCCCCTACTTTGGGCAAAAGACTCTGTGCATATACCCGATCTATTTCTCTCATGATTTTGTACATCTATATAAGATCACCCCTCATCCTCCTCCGCTCCAAGGAATAGAAACCCAGTCTACTCAACCTCTCCCTATAGCTCACACCTTCTAGTCCTGGCAACATCCACATAAATCTTCTCTGAACCCTTTCAAGCTTGACAATATCTTTCCTATAACATGGTGCACATAACTGAACACAATATTCTAAATGCAGTCTCACCAACGTCTTATACAACTGCAACGTAACCTCCCAATGTCTGTAGTCAATACTCTGACTGATACTGATGAAGACCCATGTGCCAGAAACCTTTTTAACTACCGTATATGGTACTAACACCATCATCAAGTATGCAGATGATACAACGGTGATTGGCCTCATCAGCAACAACGATGAGCTGGCCTACAGGGAGGAGGTCCAGCACTTAGCAGCATGGTGCGCTGACAACAACCTGGCCCTTAACTCCAAGAAGACCAAGGAGCTCATTGTAGACTTCAGGAAGTCCAGAGGTGGCATGCACACCCCCATCCACATTAACGGGACGGAGGTGGAACGTGTTTCTAGCTTCAGGTTCCTGGGAGTCAACATCTCCGATGACCTCTCTTGGACCCACAATACCTTTACTCTGATCAAGAAGGCTCATCAGCGTCTCTTCTTCCTGAGGAGACTGAAGAAGGTCCATCTGTCTCCTCAGATCCTGGTGAACTTCTACCGCTGCACCATCGAGAGCATCCTTACCAACTGCATCACAGTATGGTATGGCAACTGCTCTGTCTCCGACTGGAAGGCATTGCAGAGGGTGGTGAAAATTGCCCAACGCATCACCGGTTCCTCGCTCCCCTCCATTGAGTCTGTCCAAAGCAAGCGCTGTCTGCGGAGGGCGCTCAGCATCGCCAAGGACTGCTCCCACCCCAACCATGGACTGTTTACCCTCCTACCATCCGGGAGGCGCTACAGGTCTCTCCGTTGCCGAACCAGTAGGTCGAGGAACAGCTTCTTTCCCGGCGGCTGTCACTCTACTCAACAACGTACCTCGGTGACTGCCAATCACCCCCCCCCGGACACTTATTATTATTTATTCAAATCGTTTGCTATGTCGCTCCTCAAGGGAGATGCTAAATGCATTTCGTTGTCTCTGTACTGTACACTGACAATGACAATTAAAATTGAATCTGAATCTGATATCTACCTGCGACTCGACTTTCAAGGAACCATGCACTTGTACTCCTAGATCCCTATGCTCTACAACACTCCAGAGATGCCTACTATTCAATGTTTAGATCCTGCCCTTGCAAACACCTCACACTTGTCTGTATTAAATTCCATCAACCATTCTCAGCCCACCTGGCCAATTGATCCAGATCCTGCTGCAATCTTTCACAACCATCTTCACCATCTGCAAAAACCCACCCACGTTTGTATCATCAGCAAACTTGCTCATCTTGCCCTGTATGATCTCATCCAAATTATTGATGTAGTTGACAAACAGTAACAGGCCCAGCACCAAACCTGAGGTACACCACTAGTCACAGGCCTCCAGTCTAAGAAGTAACCTTCCGCCATCACCCGCTGCTTCCTTCTATGGAGCTAATTTGCTATCTATTCAGCTATCTTTCTTTGTATCCCATGCGATCTACCATTCCAGAGCTGCCTACAATGAGGAATCTTGTCGAATGCCTTGCTGAAATCCACGTATACAACATCTACAGCTCTGTCCTCATCGATCTTTTTGGTCATGTCTTCAAAAAAAACAATCAGATTTGTGAGACACGACCTCCCACGTACAAAACCATGCTGACTATCCCTAATCATCCCTTGCCCATCCAACTGCATGTATAACCTATCCATCAGAATACTCTCTAGTCCCTCAGCATACTGTCAATCTCCACTTTAAAAATACCAATTGACTTGGCCTCCACAGCCGCCTTTGGCAATGAATTCCACAGATTCACCACCCTCAGGCTGAAGAAATTCCTCCTCATCTCCTATCAAAAGGCAAGTCCTTTTATCCTGATGTTGTGCCCTCTGGTCCTAGACTCCCCCACTGTGGATGGCTCCATTTCAATCATTTATTGTATTTCCGCTGAGTGTTTACCATGCAACAAAAAAGCTTTTCGCTGTACCTCGCTACACATGGCAATAAACAAAAACTCAGCTCAATCAATGTTTCTCATGACTCCACATACCACTGGCAACGCTGTGGTCCCAGTCCAGCTGAATGCATGGATGCTGTGTCCAAAGTAGCTGATGGACTTTGAAGTCACTTCTCTGACATGGATGGGGTGGACAGTCTCCCAAGGTGGAAATGTCAAAGATAGAGAACCTAGCTTTAAGGTGAGATGGTCAAAGTTTAGAACGAGATGTGCAGGACAGGTTTTTTACACGGAGGATGGCGAGTGCCTGGAACATGCTGCCAGGGGTGATGGTGGAGGCGGATGCAATGTGATCTTTGGACATGATCAGTGGCTAACTGGCAAGTCAGTGGCCCAGGGAAGGGGGATTCAATGGGCACACTCCACATTGCTGGGTGTGAAAAGTTCCCAAGCGACACAGGTAATGTTAGCTGCTGATCACAGTAGATATTACAGGTGGTGTCGCAGGTAGATTGGGTGGTGAAGAGGCGTTTTTTGCAGGCTGCCCTTCTTCAAACATGGAAATGAGTATGGAATGAGATGCAGGAAACTGCAGATGCTGGTTTAAAAACAATAACTGTTGGAGTAACTCAGTGGGTCATGCGGCATCTCTGGAGAACATAGATAGGTGACATTTTGGGTAAGGATTCTTCTTCAAACTGATTGTGGTGGGAGAGAGGGGGGGGGGGGGAGGAAGAAAGCTGGGAGGGGGGGAGGAAGACTAAATCTGTTAAGTGAGAGGTGAATGAAGGGGGAGGGGATGGCATTGATAGGAAGGTGGTTCGGCAAGGATCAAAGATGAAAAGACAAAAAAGTGTGAGATAAGGATAGAAGAGGCACAAATTGTCAAGCCACAGGAAGGAATGTAGGTTGAAGGAGCAACTCCAGGTGGGGCACAGGGTAGAGGGAGAAAAGGAAAGGAGCAAAGATCTTAGCGCAGAGCTAAGATCTTTGGAAAGGAGATTGGAACATTATGTTGTACAAGACGCTGGTGATGCCACACTTGGAGTATTGTGTTCAGTTTTGGTCACCCGGCTACAGGAGAGATGTTGTTAAAGTGGAAAGGATGCAGAGAAGATTTACAAAGATGTTGCAGGACTCGAGTCTGTGGGTTATAGGGAGAGGTTGGGCTGGCTATGGAGCGAAGGTAATAGGTCACGTTTCGGGTCGAGACGCTTCTTCAGACTAGGTTTGTAGGTTACTGGCTTTGGTAAAAAATTGGAAATTGTCCCTGGTGTGTAGAACAGTGCTAGTTCAAGATTCAAGATTCAAGAGAGTTTAATGTCATGTGTCCCTGATAGGACAATGAAATTCTTGTGTAGGGGGAATCGCTGGTCGGCGTGGATCGGATGGCCTGCTTCCAAGCTATATCTCTAAATTAAACTAAACTAGTGTAGGTATGTTATGTTGGTCGATGTGGGCAAGTTGGACTAAAGGACATGTTTCCATGCTGTCCATGGCTCTACATGGTGCCAAGGGAATTTTTGCATCCATTTGAAAATTTGGATCAAATTTTGGATTAACATCCCAAACAAACGTTGTCACCTCCAACTGTGCACAGTCCCTCAGATGTGCTTTGCATTGTGGGTTGGATGACGTGCTCACAAGAGGACACGTGTCAGGAAAGCAAGAAGTGGAACTACAGACATACATACATGGAGGCTTCACCCAAAGCACAGGGTCCATACACTGAAAGCACAGGCCCTAACAAAAGCAGTTTAAACAGAGATTTGTGTTCTCTGGAGAGGCATCAGCAGATGTATGTATAATGGTGTAAGATTATCTACAAGGTTCATTAGTGACTCTAATTGCTCTGAGCACGGCAGCAGCTGTTAATTTCTTGGGGGGCTGCATTGTTTGAGACACTGTAATGTGAGACAAAGCACTGTAGGTAGGTAGCTTCAACCAGCCTCAGGAGACACACTAGGACTATAAGCCAGTTAGCCTGAAGATCGACACAAAACGCTGGAGTATTTCAGCGGGTCAGGCAGCATCTCTGGAGAGAAGGAATGGGTGATGTTTTCAGTCGAGACCCTTCTACACAAGCCAGTGTAGCCAGGATTATCAGGAAAATGCTGCAATCTATTAATAAGGAAGTGCTAACAACACTTAGAAAAATATGTGTGATTAGGAAGGGGTAGACATAAAGTGCTGGAGTAACTCAGTGCTGGATCAGCCAGCATCTCTGGAGGAAAGGAACAGGTGACGTTTTGGATCAGAACCCTTCTTCAGGAAGTGGTAGCAGGGCTTTATGTGAGGGAACTTTTGCTGAGCTTCTGAGGTCGAGGTCACAGCTTTTTAAGAAGTTGGTGAGGCTGCACTTGGAGGAATATGCTCATTTTTGGACAACCTGCTGTGGGAAAGATGCCATTAGGCTGAGAAGATTTACAAAGATATTGCTTGGACTCGACGGCCTGAGTTATAGGGGGAGGTTGGGCCGACTTGGACTTTATTCCCTGGGTCGCATGAGGTTGAGGGGTGATCTTAGAGGTGTATAAAATCATGAGAGGAATAGATAGCACAAAAGCCCAGAGTCTTTCTCACTGGGTAAGGGAATCACAAACCAGATGGCAGAGGTTTAACAAGAGCTTTTGAGGTTTATAGGTTACGTAAAAGGAAACCATACATGTGTAGTATATCAACGTGGACAGAAGGTTGGTTAACATATTAAGCACAAAGGAGAGTTAAACAACTGATTTTGTTGGCGACCTGTGACTACTGGGATGATGCAATAATCAGCTGGGTCTTGGGAATTTACAACCATTTTAGTGACATGATAATGAAGGTGCGTTGTAATATCTGTACACTGTGGTTGGCTCAAATGTATTGTCTTTCCACTGACTGGTGAACACGCAACAAAAGCTTTTCACTGTACCTCAAGAAAAATTTGCTGTGTATTTAAGTGAGAAAGTGTGCTTTCTATGTCAGGAGGACACACAGATTCTGAAAGGGGATATGGACAGATTAACTGAATGGGGATTGTGATGACAGATATCATATTTCATTGGGAAATATGAGGTTAACATTTTGTTAGAAAGAATGGAGAAGAATAATAGTTCATTATTAAAATATTGCCCTAGGTGTGGCAGTTCATTAAGATCTGGGAGTCGCTGCTCAAGAAATGTAGAAAGTTATTTGTTTAACTACAGCAAGGAATTTGGAAGGTAAATAAAATGTTGGCGTCTGGTGCAGGTGAGATACTGTAAAGTGAAAGAGCACGGAGTTATTGGAGCAATTGTAATCCAGTGAAACTATAATTTGAGATACATAGATACATAGACAATAGGTGCAGGAGTAGGCCTTCGAGCCAGCACTGCCATTCAATGTAATCATGGCTGATCATCCACAATCAGTACCCCGTTCCTGACTTCTCCTCATACCCCTTGATTCCGCTAGCCCTAAGAGCTCTATCTAACTCTCTTTTGAAAGCATCCAGCAAATCGGCCCCCACTGCCTTCTGAGGCAGAGAATTCCACAAATTCCACAAAAGTTTGTCCCCATCTCAGTTCTAAATGGTCTACCGCTTATTCTTAAAATGTGGCCCCTGGTTCTGGACTCACCCAACATCGGGAACATGTTTCCTGCATCTAGCATGTCCAATCCCTTAATAATTTTATATGTTTCTATAAGATCTCCTTATTTAAGTATCTACTTGCATGACGGGTGGCACAATGAAGGTTCATTAGGTTGATTCTTGGGATGAAGGGACTACCTTATGAGGAGCAAGAGAGACGAACAGGCCTAATCTCTCTGGAGTTTTGAAAAATGGGGTCGATTTCATTGCAACATGAGATCCTAAGGGGTTTTCACAGGGCAATGCTGAGAGGATATTTCTTTTGGTAGGGAGTCTAGAACAAGTGAATATATTCTCAGAATGAAGTCCACCATTTAACACTGAGAGGAATAGCTCTTTTTATACTGTTGTGAATCTTCAACAATTTCTAATCGTGAATATGCAAAGACATATTACATAAACTCGTAAAAGACATTTGGATAGGTCCACGGATAGAACAGGTTTAGGGGGATATGGACCAAACGCAGCCAGGTGGGACTAGTGTAGATGGGGCATTATGGTCGGTTAATATGATAATGCATGTTTTCTGCACTCAGTTTAACACTCAGGGGGATAAATATGAGCATTCAGGAAGCAACATTCCATTTGACAATGAAAGCATAAGATCTATCTTTTCATCTTCCAACACTTCAAAAACACTAACAATAATAGTAGACTCGGCGATCATCTGTATGATTTTTCATTCTTTTTCATCACTACACCAAAAGAAAAGTATCCCTTATTACCATTGCCTCTTGTAAAGACGCATTCAAATATGATTTGGATCTATCAAGGTTTAAAAAAAAATCTAAGCAAGGCAAGCATTCTTTGCTTTTACTGCTTTTCTTTGGTTGTTAACTGCATAAACACTGACTTGCCAATATAGGAAGGAAAGCTGATAGGACAAAACATGTTGATAACCCTATTTATGCTCCAGGCAGTTTTTGTACCTTTCATAATTAAGGGGTGTATAAGATTGTGGATCTTTTGTATAATGAAGCCCACACAGTCAGCCTTACCTGCTCTGGGATCTAGGAATTTAGACCTCAGTAACTGGGATCCTAATCATTTCAACTGTTAACAAAACAGCAACCCCCTCGTCTCGTTGAATCACTTGTACGATTCTGAATAATTACGTTATAAGGATCTTGAAATTTTAGATACTTCATCTGGCCACTGCTTTGTAACTTTAGAAATGCAAACTTATAAATTTCAGAGTGCACAGCTCACAGAAACCAGCTCATGGCACAGTATGTGGTATGCTCTGCCAGTTTATCAACGGCATTGTTGTGGGCTGAGGGAGGTGTGTTGAATTTGGCCACAGAGTGGCTGATGCCAATACTGTTCATCAGGGTGAAGGTGCATTACCTAGAAGCTGAGATGGATCCGTGCCAACGAGAAAGTGGTTAGATACAAGGATTCTGCCATTTGAAGATTTTATTTTCCAGTTAAGTCATGAATTGTTGCAGTCATGGAATTTGGTTTTAATTAGGATCAGATTTTGACATAATCGATTAATATGTTGGAGCAGTAAGGTATTGGAGACATGATCAATACGGATCAATCAAAAGGATCTAGGGTTAAGGAATAAAAGTTTCTAAGTTGCCCCCCAGCCTGATCCCAACCCTGATTTATTTGGGAACATCTGTGCTTCTTTTCACATTCCTATTTTTGTATATCTTCTTAGTCATAGTGACATATTCATATAGTCTTACAGTATGGAAACAGACCCTTCGGCCCAACTTGCCCACACCGACCAACATGTCCCATCTACACCAGTCTCACCTACCTGTGTTTGGTCGTTATCCCTCTAAACCTGTCCTATCCATGCACCTGTCTAAATGTTTCTTAAACATTGCAATAGTACCTGCCTCAACTACCTTGTTCCATACACCCACCACCAGGTGTGAAAAAGTTACTCCTCAGGTTCCTATTAAATCTTTCTCCCCTCACCTTAAACATAATTCCTCTAGTTCTCGATTCCCCAACTCTGGGCAAGAGACTCTGTGTCTAACTGATTTATTCCTCTCACCTGACAGAGGTGATCTTATAATCACCCCTAATCCTCCTGCACTCCAAGGAATAGAACCCGAGTCTGCTTAATCTCAGGCTCTCCCTGTATCTCAGGACCTCAATTCCTGACGATATCCTCGCAAATCTTCTCTGCTCTCGTTCCAGCTTTACAACATCTTTCCTACATCATGGTGCCCAAAACGGAACACAATACTCTAAATGCAGCCTCACCAATGTGTTATATAATTGCAACATGACCTCCCAACATCTACACTCATTACTCTGACCGATGAAGTCCAATGCGCCAAAAGCCTTTTTTATCACCCCATCTACCTGAGATGCCACTTTCAACAAACTATGCACCTGTACTCCTAGATCCTTCTGGTCTACAACAATCCCAGAGCTTGACCATTCACTGTGAGGTCCTGCTCATGTTGCTCCCAAAATACAACACTTCACATTTCTTATGATGGAGCAGAAAGTCATTTGACCCATTCACTCCATGTCAGCTCTCAGTGTTTTCCCACCTGTTCCTTTGCCTCTCTTACTTCCATAATTTGTGACACATTATTTGTCAGGGAAAACCCGTTTCCTCCCACACGCCAACATGTACAGGTTTGTACGCTAATTGGCTTGGTATAAATGCCAATTGTCCCGAGTGTGTGTGTAAGATAGTGTTAGTGTGTGGGGTGATCGCTGGTCAGCGCAAACCCAGTGGGCCGAAGGGCCTGTTTCCGCACTGTATCTCTAAACTAAACTAAACTCGCTCTCTGATTTTTCTACCGCACAACTACACTCGGGATAATTTTACTAAAGACATTTATAAGATGCTGACAACCAACCAGCATGGCTTTGGCATGTGATGGGAAATGGGAAACCCATCCTATCACATGAAGAAAAAGCACAAGCTCCACGTAGAGGTAGATATAGCTCTTAGGGCTAATGGAATCAAGGGATATGGTGAGAAAGCAGGGATGGGTACTGAATTTAAATGATCAGCCATGATCATATTGAATGGCGGTGCTGTCTCGAAGAGCCGAATGGCCTACTCCTGCACCTATTTTCTACGTTTCTGTTTCTATGCAGAGTTATCTGAGGTAAGGATTGAAGCCGTGTTGTCTGAGTTGTGAGGTATGTTCTGCAGCACTAATACTACATGTATTTCCCCGCGCAATCACTCTCTACCCATTCACTGCAGCCTCACTGCCATAGCCCCCCCCCCCCCCCCCCCCCCCCCCCACCTCACCCCCCTCCCTAATTCTGCATTAGCCTTCTCAGTACCCTAGCACACACAAACACACCACCATCTCCCACCAAAATAATAATATACAAATTATGAATCTATGGGCAGCACCGTGGCATACCTTGCAGCGCCAGAGATCCAGGTTCGATCCTGACTACGGGTGCTGTCTGTACGGAGTGTGTACGTTCTCCCCATCACCACATGGGTTTTCTCCGCAATCCTCAGTTTCCTCCCATACCCCAAAGATGTACTGGTTTGAAGGTGAATTGGCTCGGTATAAATGTAAAAAGTTGTGCCTAGAGTAGAGTTAATGTGCGGGGATTACTGGTCGGTGCGGACTTGGTGGGCCGAAGGGCCTATTTCCGCGCTGTATCTCTAAAGTAAATAAAATGAAGATTTGTCCTCGCGTTTGTGATTGTCATAAGGACATCAACAATAAATAATTTATTTTTATTGGTAAGTCTGAACTTTATTTTTTCACCAATTGGGTCTTATCTAAGCAAAATGATTTAAACATTTTGCAGAGAAGGGAAGGGAAGCAGAAAAACTAATAATCCATCCTGATTGTTTAGAGATCCCAGTGCTTCAGTGTTTGGTTCTCTGGGGCCCTGTTTCCTCCGTTCTCTTTAAACTCACTGAATTATGTTTCCCGTGCTCCTTGTAAGCACAACAAGCTCAATTTGCAGTGTTCCCCTTAAACACACCTGATTATGTTTTCCACACTTACTCTAAACTCACCCAGGCCCATTTCCTGCACTTCTTTAAAAATTACTAGGGCCTTTTCCAACCTGCATTCATTTTAAACACACCACAGCCCTGTTTCCTGCCCCCACCTTTATACTTCATACAGTGCCCTCCATAATGTTTGGGACAAAGACCCATCATTTATTTATTTGCTTCTGTACTCCACAATTTGAGATTTGTAATAGAAAAAAATCACGTGGTTGAAGTGCATGTTGTCAGATTTTGCTAAAGGGTATTTTTATACATTTTAGTTTCACCATGTAGAAATTACAGCAGTGTTTATACAAAGTACCCCCATTTCAGGGCACCATAATGTTTGGGACACAGCAATCTCATTTAAATGAAAGTAGTCTTGTTTCGTATATTGTTGCATATCCTTTGCATGCAATGACAGCTTGAAGTCTGCGATTCATGGACATCACCAGTTGCTACGTGTCTTCTCTGGTGATGCTCTGCCAGGCCTGCATTGCAGCCATCTTTAGCTTATGCTTGTTTTGGGGACTAGTCCCCTTCAGTTTTCTCTTCAGCATATAAAATACATGCTCAATTGGGTTCAGATTGGGTGATTGACTTGGCCACTCAAGAATTTACAATTTTTTAGCTTTGAAAAACTACTTTGTTGCTCATTGTCTTGCTGTAGAATGAATCGCCGGCCAATGAGTTTTGAGGCATTTGTTTGAACTTGAGCAGATAGGATGTGTCTATACACTTCAGAATTCATTGTGCTACTACCATCAGCAGTTGTATCATCAATGAAGATAAATGAGCCAGTACCTTCAGCAGCCATACATGCCCAGGCCATAACACCCCCACCACCGTGTTTCACAGATGGGGTGGTATGCTTTGGATCTTGGGCAGTTCCTTCTCTCCGCCATACTTTGCTCTTGCCATCACTCTGATATGTTAATCTTCGTCTCATCTGTCCACAAGGCCTTTTTCCAGAACTGTGGTTGCTCTTTTAAGTACTTCTTGACAAACTGTAACCTGGCCATCCTATTTTTGCGGCTAACCAGTGGTTTGCATCTTGCAGTGTAGCCTCTGTATTTCTGTTCATGAAGTCTTCTGCAGACAGTGGTCATTGACAAATCCACACCCGACTCCTGAAGAGTGTTTCTGATCTGTCGGACAGATGTTTGGTGAATTTTCCTTATTATAAAGAGAATTCTTCTGTCATCAGCAGTGGAGGTCTTCCTTGGCCTGCCAGTCCTTTGTGATTAGTAAGCTCACCAGTGCTCTCTTTCTTCTTAATGATGTTCCAAACTGTTTTTGGTAAGCCTGAGGTTTGACTGATGTCTCTAACAGTTTTATACTTGTTTCTCAGTCTCATAATGGCTTCTTTGACTTTCATTGGCACAACTTTGATCCTCATGTTGATAAACAGCATTAAAAGTCACCAAAATACTAGAGGAAAGACTAGGTGCTGAGGGATCTCTTATACCTGCATTAAGGAGGCATTTAAACACATAGTCCCGAAATGGGGGGGACTATGTAAAAACACAGCTGTAATTTCTACATGGTGAAACCAAAATGTATAAAAATACCCTTTAATAAAATCTGCCAATGTGCACTTCAACCACATCTGATTTCTTTCTATTACAAACTTCAAATTGTAGAGTATAGAGGCATATAAATAAATGATGGATCTTTGTCCCAAACATTATGGAGGGCACTGTATGTCCCTACTAAACTCACTGCTGCCAATTCTCCAACTTTAGGTGACCACTACAATACATCCCCCCCCCCCCCCCCCCCACCCCCCCCTCATCCTCACTTCCCCCCCCCCCCCCCCCCCCCCCCCCCACCCCCGTCCTGAGCCCTGGCTAACTTGCACCTATTTCTCCCCTCCTCTCCCCCTCCACCTACATGTCCCATCAATCCTCTAGCTTCACAATTCCCAACTCCCTAATCCTTTAGTCTCACACCTTGCATGTGTAAATCTCTGACCATTGACCTGTCAAAAAAAAATAATCGGTCGCATATTGGCCATAGATTCGCCCACGACCTGCCATGCTTTGTCCTGCCCCTCCACTCTTCTAGTTATCTCCCCCCCCCCCCAACCCCTCCCACTCCTTGAATTCAATCCGAAGAAGGATCCCAACACGAAATATCACCTATCCATGTTCTCCAGGCAATGCCGCCTGACTTACTGAGTTATTCCAGCATTTTTGTGTCTTTCACTAGTGCATGATTCTCAAGCATCCTATAAACTTAATGGATTCAATGGGAGAAAAAAATAAGACTATTTATTTATTGAATTTCGAATACGCTGCCTGAGGTGGTGAATCTGGAATGTGCTGCCCGAGAGGGGGGGGGGGGGGGGGGGGGGGGGGGTGGAGGCTGTTTCTCCAGCGACATTAAGAATCACGTAATCTGCCCAGGCCTAGAAGGCTATGGACCTCATGCAGGTAAATGAGACCTAGTGCAGATGAGTGGACACCGTGAGCAAAATGCCTTTATCCGTGTAATGCTGCACTACAACTTTCCTGTGTAACATCTAAATAAAAGTGAACCGAGTGTACGTTGATGTATTAATAAGAATAACATTGAATTATCTGGAAAATCTGCGAATCTAGAAGTACCGGAGTTCCAAGACTTCTTGATTAACTGGAAATGAATGTCCAAAATTCTGCTTAGTTTAATTCATTATTGTCATGTGTACCATGGTACATTTCATTAATGTGCTATCCAGTACGAGAAAAGTCTATACATGATTACAATCAAGACGTCCACAGTGCACAGGTAAAGGATAAAGGGTACAACATTTAGTGCAAGATTTTACATTGAAATCCGATAAAATCTGATTAAAGATAGATCAAAGGTCTCCAGGTGGGAGTTGATGAGCGGATCGCTCAGTTGCCTGATAACAGCTAGGAAGAACCTGTTCCTGAATCTGGAGGTATATTATAGGAATTATTTATACCATGTGGGCTGGTAATAATGACCTTGCTTAGATAGACACAAAAACCTGGAGTAACTCAGTGGGTCAGGTAGCATCTCTGGAGAGAAGGAATGGGTGACATTCTGGGTGGAGACCCTTCTTCAGACCTTAGTTAACTTCTTTGATAAATGCCATACAGATTATTGTGTTAATATTGGTTATATGAATGAATGAATGAATCTCTTTATTGTCATTGCACATGGTACAACAAAATTTAAAAGTCAATCCCACGGTGTGATTCACAAGAGCAATTTTAAATATATAAGAAAAGGTAAAAATATATACATATTAAAAAAAAATTACAGATAAATAACAATAGCAGCTGAGGTAGAACCATACAGTTGAATGTGAGAGTTATTTCTTATTTTGCATTGTTAAGTTCACGTATGGCTATGGGGTAGAAGCTGTCTCTGAGTCTGTTTGTGCGAGTTTTGAAAGGCCTGTACCGTCTGCCAGAGGGCAGCAGGTGGAACAGGTTGTGTCCAGGGTGGGAAGGGTCCTTCAGGATGTTGGCTGCCCTGCCAAGGCAGCGAGAGCTGAAGATGTCCTTCAGGGAGGGCAGTGGGCAGCCAGTGATTTTTTGTGTGGTGTTGATGACCCTTTGAAGGGCTCTCCTGTCCACTGCAGAGCAGCTGGCATACCATGTGGTTATACAGTACGCCAGCACACTCTCGATGGAGCAGCGGTAGAAGGACACCAGCAGCTTCTCCTCCAGGTTGTTTTTCCTGAGGATCCTCAGAAAGTAGAGTCGCTGCTGGGCCTTCTTGACTGCTGTGGTGGTGTTTGTAGTCCAGGAGAGATCCTCCGTAATTTGTGTGCCCAGGAATCTGAAGTCTGAGACCCTTTCCACACAGTCCCCATTGATGAATAGGGGTTTGGGGGCTGCACTGTTCTTACGGAAGTCTATGATAATTTCCTTTGTTTTTGTGGTGTTTAGGATTAGGTTGTTGTCTGAACACCACGCTGCCAGTCTTTGGACTTCCTCCCTCTAAGCTGTCTCATCTCCTCCTGAGATACGTCCAACCACAGTCGTGTCGTCCGCAAACTTGACGATGGTGTTGGTGGAGTGGGCGGGGGCACAATCGTGTGTGTAGAGGGCGTAGAGGAGGGGGCTCAACACACAGCCCTGTGGGGAGCCGGTGTTGTGTGTGATGGGGGTGGAGAGGTGATGGCCCAGTCTGATGGCCAGTGGGCGGTTAGACAGAAAGTCCTTGATCCAGAGGCAGATGGGTTGGGAGAGTCCTAAATCCATGAGTTTGGTGACCAGTCTGCTGGGGATGATGGTATTGAAGGCGGAGCTAAAGTCAATGAAAAGCATCCTCACATAGCTCCCCTGGTGTTCGAGGTGGGTCAGTGCAGTGTGAAGAGCAGTGGCGATGGCATCCTCAGTGGACCTATTTGCTCTGTAGGCAAACTGGTGTGGATTGAAGGTGGGCGGGAGGCTGGCTTTGATGTGCTGCTGGACCAGCCTCTCGAAACACTTCATGATGACTGGTGTGAGAGCGACCGGTCGGTAGTCATTAAGGCTGCTGATAACAGGCTTTTTCGTGAAGACCTCGGAGAGCTGGTCTGCACATTCCTTCAGAACCCTTCCTGTCGTGCCATCCGGGCCATATAATGGCTTGCAATGAAAACACACACCGTAGAGAGCTTCTTCTGAAGTGAAGTTGTTTCTGAAGCAATCTTTGGCAGAATGGATGTATTCTTCAATGTTTGGAGATGTAACCATGAGAAAAATAGGAAAGGAATCTCGTTTCAAAGCATGACTTTCACTGACGTTGAGGACTGGGCAGGAAGAAATAGAAGTTGGCCTGGGAATGGTAGAAACTATACAAATATTACACTCAGAAACACTGAGAAGATTTAGATCTCTCAAATAGGAAATTCCTTTGAGAAAGCAATAATAAATAAAGACATGAATTGAAAGGAATGCACCTGAGGCATTTTGGACAGTGCTGTAGAATGACCCTCTGTGCAGTCTGGGTGTGACTCACTGCGGCAGAGATTCACATTGGCAGTGACCGCCTCTTTACTAAATGCAACGGGTTCTTGGCTTGTTGGATATATCAATTTGGAATAATTGATGGTTAGGAACAAGTTACTTCATCAGATGTTGGAAGGAACTGAGCAGAGCCCTGGTGCCAAAGGAAGACGCAGCTGGATCACCATCAAAAGAAGAGGAGGAAGTGACCTGGTTTTGGAAGGGACTTCAGAGGAAGCATTTTCTAAGCATTACCAAACAATGATTTGATTTTCACTTCTTTTTGCAGCTGGCATCAAATTCTATTTGATTTTACATTCAGCCCAGCACTTCATTGCCAATATTTAAATGCCTCACAAGCCTCCCCTCACGGTAATAATTTCCAATCTCATCATTTCCGTCTCTCGCAGCTTAGTTTAGTTAGTGTACTGTCACATGTACCGAGGTACAGTGAAAAGCTTTTTGTTACCTGCTATCCAGTCAGCGGAAAGACTTCATGATCACAACCAAGCATCCACAGTTTACAGACATAGGTTAAAAAGAATAACATTTAGTTATTAGCGATAGGATAGTTAAGTTGCCTGATAATAGCTGGGAAGGAACTGTCCCTGAACCTGGAGTGGTGTGTTTTCACCTCTTGTTTGATGGGAGAGGGGAGAAGAGCAGATGTCTGGGGTGAGGCTTGTCCTTGATTATCCTGGTGGCCTTGCAGAGGCAGCGTGAAGGTGTTGATGGGGCCAATGGAAGGGAGGTTGATTTGCATGATGGTCTGGGCAGTGACCATAATTCTCCTCAATTTCGTGTGATCTTGGATGGAGCTGTTCCAGAAACATGCTGTGATGCATCCTGATAAAATGCTTTCTGCAGTACATCTGTAGAAGTTGGTGAGAGTCGTTGGGGACATGCCAAACCTCCTAAGCCATCTCAGGAAGTAGAGGCGTTGGTGTGCTTTCTTGGTCACTGTTTCGATATGGCTGGTGCAGGACAAGTTCCTCCTTGGTGCCTCAGTACTTGTCATCTCAGCTGTTTCTTGTGAGTTTCACAATCTAACCAATGACTATGTAAAGTTGTTGCCCAAAAATCTTTATTGGATTTATTACTGCATCTTCCACATGTACGCACAAACTCTGAATGGCCCCCTTTATCACAAGGAAATATGAAAAATATTACAAACAATGGTTTGTCGCGACCATCTCTAAATTAATTTCAGTTAATTTGAGCAGATAGAATATACCTGTACAAATAAGGGGGCAGTTACAACACCTTGAATTTGATTAGGTTATCAATGATCTATACTCCTTTTATCTTAAGATGGAAATATCCATTATAAGATCTATCAGGTCAAACCCTGATCTTCCCTTTTCTAAAGAACAATGAGCCAGGTTGTTAATCTTTTCTGCATTGCACCATCTCCAGTCCCCACCCTTGTCATAATTTGTTATTCTTTATGTGCAGTGTCTCTTGGTATATTTAAATTGTATTGCCATTTCTCATTATTTATGAATCTATAGCCTCAGTCTCTCCACCATTTAGTCATATTTTGCAAGGAGTATAAGGCCTTTTCTATCCATATTTTACTGTATTTTCATTATAAATGTATTAATTAATTCAATGAGTGACTCTTTGTCTATTTCAGTACTTAATTAGATTTTTAATTGGGTAATTTTTTGCTCATCATTTTTTTTTTCCACCCCTATAAAACTTTGTGTTTCCTTGCTTTACAGCAAGTGGTTCGACACAGAGCAAATGAAATGTTTGTCAATTGATGTTGGTTTACGAATGCTATTTTATAGTTGGTTAAATTAATGTCCACCTAAATTAATCTCCTCAGCAATTTATGTGTAAGGCTCCTTCATTTGGGCTATGCTTGTGACCACAGGTTGAATCGTACAAAACATTATCTATAAATGATTGCATTCATCGATCATTCTTCTCAGGAGGAACTAAATAGACATAAAAGTACATTTCTTTTCGATATTGGATTTTAAAGTTGCAGATCCTTCCAATTAACTTTGCCTAATTCCATTCTCAACTTCTAAAAACTAATTAGTTTCTCATTTATTAAGAATGGTTAAGAATCTTTGCACTTACAACAACTGGGAATTGAAAATGGTGCCAAGCCTGGTGATTGTTGTAAACTGGCTTGGTGTATTTTTCCTATATACTTGTACTGTATCTAAGGTGCTTATGTCTAGTAATACTTGTACTGAACTGTATGCCAAAATGAGTTTCATTGTACGTCGGTACATGCCATTGAACCCTTGAGCACTTCGTTGGAATCAAAGTAGACAAGATTGCACAAGAAACTTCAGATTTGCTGGGCTGGTACTTGCCAATCACACCAGAATGCAGAGATTCTTGCTTTCAGCTCTGCAGCAGAGTGCCAGCAATTGCCAGCAAACTCCAACCCTGTAAACCATTGCTGTGATGTTTGGAAACCAACAGAAAATGGCTTTTGGACTTCTGATGGAACATATCCATCAACTATCTACTATCTACCTCTTTGATGTTCCTCGGACTATCCTTGACCGGACTTTGCTGGCTTTACCTTACATTAAACGTCATTCCCTTATCATGTGTCTCTACACTGTAAATGGATTGATTGTAATCATGTATTGTCTTTATGCTGACTGATTAGACAATAGACAATAGACAATAGGTGCAGGTGTAGGCCATTCGGCCCTTTGGGCCAGCACCGCCATTCAATGTGATCATGGCTGATCATCCACAATCAGTACCCCGTTCCTGCCTTCTCCCCATATCACTTGACACTAGCACGCAACTAAAAGCTTTTTACTGTACCTTGGTAATTAAATTAAACTAAAACTGAAACCAAGCGCTCAAGTTAAAAGCATCTTTTTGCTGTAGTGATCTACAGACATGCTACCCTGGTCTTTGAGTCACGATACGTTTGCTGGTAACATTCTTGTGGCTTCATCGGAGACATGTCTGATGGAGAGATGAGAAAAATGAAAGCATGCAATTGTTGCAAGTCGTACAACTGCACGGCTGCCAATCCTCCTAGTCGTGATTCTGAGGCTGCGTAGAATTATTATTGCCAGAGATCAATTATTATTGCCCTCCGCGTGTGTTTCCAGGAGGCAGCCGGAACATATTAATATATGGCCGGTAGCAAAGGGCCAGGCACGGCTTTCAATGCTGGATTGTATTCGGTGATACTGGCTGCTGGGCTGTACAATTGTCTGCAGCAGGCTAAGAGACGGTGGCCTGTTTAATTATGTTTTCTGAAGCGGGAAGTGGGAAGAATCTGGCGATTAAAATTGCCGATCAAAAACAGAAAAGACGTCCCCTGCCATCTCCACAAACATCCAGTGGTTTCTTCATGTAATCTAAACCCTATGGTTAAATTATAGTCTGTAAATGCCGTCTACGATTTCATACATACCGTGGTATGAATACATGAAAAGACTAAAGGCAGTTAAATGTGGTGCAGGGATTATACCAGTGACTAAGAGAGCCTGCTGTGATCACAACAGTGCATGTTACTGACACATGATCCCCAGTAGGGTATCAACGAGATCCGATAGCTGCAAACCAGAACTACTTAGTGAATGAAATGCTTAATACTTTTAAAAATGTTGATAAGCCATTTCCCTCCATCTTGGATCAACCTTTAGTTCAGTTTAGTTTGGAGATACAGAACGGAGACAGGCCCTTCGTTCGGCCACCCAAGTCTGTGCCAACCAGCGATTCCCGCACACTTACACTACCTTGTACACATTGGGGACATTTTTTTACATTTATGCCAAGCCAAATAACCTACAAACCTGTACGGCTTTGGAGGGTGGGAGGAAACCAAAGATCTCGGAGAAAACCCATGCAGGTCATGGGGAGAACGTACAAATTGTGTACAGACAAGTACCCTAAAAGGGCCTGTCCCACAAGCATGCGACTCCATGCGGCATGCGCGACCTAAAGGGCCTGTCAAACGAGCATGCGACTCCATGCGGCAAGTGCGACCTAACTTGGTCGTTTGAGCCATAGGGCCTCGCGGTGCCGGTCCCACTTCGATCGCCGGAGCCATATGGCGTTGTGTGGAGCTGGTCCCAACATCGCGCGGGGCTCCGAAAAACTGACCGTGTTCAAAAATTCAGCGCAGCAACGGCCTGCCGGCCCACAGCCGCCTCGACGCCGTACGTCACGTGTGAACTTCCCGCGGACTTCGCTCGAACTTCTGGTTTGGTCCCGCTTGCCGCACGCAGTCGCATGCTCATGGGGCAGGCCCTTTAGGTCGCGCTTGCCGCATGCAGGTCGCATGCTCGTGGGACAGGCCCTTTAGTCAGGATCAAACCCGGGTCTCCGGTGCTGTTAGACAGAAGTTCTACCACTCTGCCACCATGCCATCTTCTTGAGTTCTTCTTTCACAAATTTGGTATGAAGGAAGGGGTAACAAGAAGTTATTCTTATAGAAAGCTAAATCTTAAGAAACATCATCCAAATTATAAAGCTGAGAGACGGATGGATCCCTGGGAATAATACGTTCTCTGGTTGACAGTGTTTATTCATGGTATCTATCTTCATACTGAAAGACTCAGATAATAAAAAGAGTGCTTAATCAGTCTTCAGCTAACTCTCCGAGCAGGCATTCCTGCGCTTAATTTAACATGGTTTGATTAACTTACCCGCCTTCACACAATGAAATTAATCAATGAAAGCCACTGGATGGAGTGGATGTGGAGAGGATGTTTCCACTAGTGGGAGAGTCTAGGACCAGAGGGCACAGCCTCAGAATAAAAGGACGTACCATTAGTAAGGAGAGGAGCTGCAATATCTTTAGCCAGAGGTTGGTGAATTTGTGGAATTCACTGCCACAGATGGTTGTGGAAGCCAAGTCTTTGCGTGTTTTTAAAAACAGACATTGCCAGGTACTTGATTAGTGACGGTGTCAAAGGTTACGGGGAGAAGGCAGGAGAATGGGGTCGAGAGGTAAAGATAGATCAGCCATGATTGAATGGTGGAGTAGTCTTGATGGGCCGAAGGGCCTAATTGTGATTCTAAGACTTATGAACATGAATCAAACCCCAACATTCTGCATATTGGGATATCTCATTCACTGAACTAAAAAAACATCTTCAGATTATTTAGGACCTTTATTTGATAAACAATCAAATCAAAACATTTCTGTTGAGTTTCAAAAACATTCGATAAAATAGATCCGACATACTAACTAGTTGATCTAGGCATCATGTTCAGCATAGGTGTTGTGGGCTGAAGGGCCTGTTCCTGTGCTGTACTGTTCTATGCCTGCATTCTATATATCTCTTGCACGACTCCAGCAATAAATTAGTTTCTTAAGATGGTCGGCACTGGCCAATTTTCAGTTAATGAAATGGTTACCCTCTCAGCAGCCAGTTGTCATGTTCAATCAACTTGAAAATCAAGCGGTATGGTTGGTGTTTCAATGGTTCAAAAAAGATCTTCATTGTGAAAAGTGCAATTAGATTGAAAAAGGTGACCACCATATATTTGAAGAACAAGCAATATCTCTCGTTTCCCTTATCGCTAACCAGTCTGAAGAAGGGTCTTGACCCGAAACGTCACCCATTCCTTCTCTCCAGAGATGCTGCCTTTCCGCTGAGTTACTCCAGCTTTTTGTGTCTATCTTCAGTTTAAACCAGCATCTGCAGTTCTTTCCTCCTATCTTTCCTGTTTCAGCACACTGAACGTTCAGCTCTGCCCTGCTGAGATCAGATTGTTGTGCTGCATTGTAAACCCCAATCGACTAGTGAATCTGGATTGCCAAAATGCGTTGCTGTTAAAACCCTTGCAGCTGGTGGGGAGATACGTCCCATTATAAAGGATTGGAAAGAAGTCAAATTGAATAAAGGGCAGTGTCTAAACGATTCAACCACATTTGCTAAAATTATTCTAATCCTTTGATGAAATTATTTAGCCAGTTTATATAGCATGTGTCCTAGTTGACCTAAAGAAGAATAAGGAATATTGTGATGCTGAGAGTAGAGGGCGGTATGGTGGTGCAGCGGGTAGTGTTGCTGCTTTACAGCGCCAGAGACTCCGGTTTGATTCTGACTATGGGTGCTTTCTGTAGATAGTTTGTACGTTCTCCCTGTGACCACATGGGTTTTCCCCGGGTGCTCTGGTTTCCTCCCACACTCCAAAGACGGACAGGTTTGTCGTGAATTGGCTTTGGTAAAATTGTAAATTGTCCTTAGTGTGTGTAGGATAGTGCTGGTGTACGGGGATCGCTGGTCGGCACAGACTCGGGGGGCCGAAGGGCCTGTTTGCACCTAATTTCTATGTTTCGATGTTTCATTGCTGTATCTTTAAAAACAAAAAACTAAAGAACTAAAACTAGTTATTTCTGATGATCCTTTGTGATTAAATTCTTAAACAATGGTAAAGGGACCATCACTCACATAGATCACCACTTGCCCATAACACAACTCTGAAATTGCATGGAATCACTCATCATTAATTGCAGACTTACTGGTAACACCTCCAGAACATCGGACCTAAGGTCGATAAGAATGCATCTCATGCTGAAACTCGTTGATACCATTTGGGCAGTTCAGCCAACTGCTTCCATTGCCCTGGTCTACCAAACTAGAATACTGCTGCTCAACCTGACTCAGGAGATGCCTCATAGAAAAACATGATATCCATATCTGAGAAGCCACTGAGACCTACATAACGTGAGTGGTTTCCTGAAATTACCCACGTTGAACTTCCTGAAGGTACACAACAATGCTGGAGAAACTCAGCGGGTGCAGCAGCATCTATGGAGCGAAGGAAATAGGCAAAGTTTCGGGCCGAAACCCTTCTTCAGACTGATAGGGGGTGGCGGGGAGAAGGAAGGAAAAAGAGGAGGAGGAGGAGCCCGAGGGCTGGGGGATGGGAGGAGACAGCTCGAGGGCTAAGGAAGCGGAGGAGACAGCAAGGGCTAACAACATTTCTGTGAACTTCCTGATGAAAACATCCTCCTGAAAGAACCACAGAAACGACTACAAAGGAACTGCAGATGTTGGAACCTTGAGCAAAACACAAAGTGCTGGAAGAACTCTGTGGGTCAAGCAGCAACTGTGGAGCGAATGGACAGGTGACGGTTTGGGTCAAGGCCTTCCTTCACACTTAGAACTGACCGATATCTTAGAAAGCAATCCCAGCTTCCCCGTAGTGAAATTAAAGAACAGCCCAAATTGTGACCACAGCCATCCAAGCCAAACCATTGCCCCTATCACCTTACAGACCTAAGAGATTTAGTTCTGCTGTTATCATAACCATTGACATAGACTCACTTGAAGTAATTGAAGAGATTTCTAATCTTGACTTGCTTCCTTGGCCAAATACGAACTACTCTGGTCTGTAAAGTGCATTGACATTTCCGAACATGGAGATGGACCTACAATCAATTTGAATGCCTAGTTCAGGATGGGGGGTTTGATTGTTTAGCCTAGAGATACAGTGTGGAAACATGATCTTTGGTCCACCAAGTCCACTCCGACCAGCAATCACACATACACGAGTTCTATCCTACACATTAGGGACAATGTACAGAAGCCAATTTTACTTCGGAGTCGAGTGACCGTGAGTGACTACGTGAAGAACTCCGCCAGGACGCATGCGTGTCATATCGCTACACGCATTGCAACGAGTCACAGCAGGGGGAACGACGTTCCCCTTAGCGGCAGAATTTAAAAGCCGGGAACAGCAGGTAAGGAGACTCAGCGTTCTTTCCACTTACTATTATCACAGGTGGAGGCATGGACAGATCCAAGAAAAACAAGAAGGCTGCGAAAAAGCTGGCGGGGGAGAACCGCGGAGTTGCGGGCAGCCAGCAGCGGCCAACGGCACACCAATCTCCCGTAATGGGAACAGCTGTGCCCGACTTCGCCCCCGCACCGGCCAAATCAACACCGCGGCCGGGCAGTAAAGCGAAGCAAAAAACTGACAGTCGTTGACTCCGATGAGTCCGACTTTGAACAGCCGCGAGCGGCCAGTGCCCGTGAGCATTGGGGCCGGTTGGAGCGGCTTCAGGAGCAGCCGCGAGCGGCCAGTGCCCGAGAGCATTGGAGCCGGTTGGAGCGGCTGATGGAGCAAATGCTCCAAAGTGACAGGCTCCGGGAGATGGAGACTAGTCACAGTGGGCAGCTAGTAAGTCCTACAGCAGTACCTCTTGTAGGGCTGCACAGTGTTTCTCCCTCATCAGAGGGGAGTATGGGGGGTCAATTCTGGGCTGACCCTGAAGAGGGGTGCAGAACATACTCCTAGTGTGCATGGGGTGCAAGAAAACAAAAACCTATTGGATATGGTGTCCCAGTTCATTCAACCCGACCAAACTGGCCAAAACCTGGAACCTAAAATAACTTTAAGTATCGACTACATGTCATTCAATCAGCTATAAGGACAGGCATTATTGGACACCACAGCAAGACACTTACTACCAGGGAACTGCAAATCACTGAATGTTCCCAGTGTCAACCAATGTATTTGGAAACATGTCGGAGCCTCAATCAGAGCCAGGGACTTGAAACTACAGAAAGTTCTGAAAGTCCTACAAGCGGGAATTACGGCTTTCGCCCACACAATAAACAAAAAAGACATGACACAAGATCAGCAGGATGCACTGGCTTTATTTTGCAACTCCCAATACGAGTTAAATAGTATTAGGAAGAGTGCCATCCAACTGGCTTTAGACCCCAAATTTGCAGGCCTGTGCAAACCCGGAACCTCCAAACCACTAATATTATTATTTGGAGATGACTTATCCAAACAGGTAAAAGAACTTGACGAAGAGGCTAAAACCCTGGGGCTTATTAAAGCAGCGTCTAAAAACTACTTCGGCCAGAAACAGCACCCCTACGCACCCACCAGTCGGACAAGACAAACTGGTGAAAGCTCGAAGGCCAGGTACACTCAGCATCGGTCTTTTTTAGGCCATGGCCCAGACCGGCCTTCCTGGAAAATGCGCAAACCCTCAACACCAACCCAACTACAGACCCAGACACCGGCGCCTCAACGTCCACGGAGGATACCGAAAAAGTAATAAACCTACCACTGGTAACCATGGAGGTAGGTGGGTCTGGTTCCTTACGAATTGAAGGGAGCATGGAGGTTGGTGGGAGATTACACTTCTATCTGGATGCATGGAATAAGTTAACTACCGACACTTATATTTTAAACAGTATCCAGGGATATGCCATAGAATTTATACAAAAACATAACCCTCCAGTTCAGCATGTACCGAACCGAATGTTTGTGCTTACAGGCAAAGAAAAATCAAAAGCACATGCTGAACTACAGCGGCTTTATAAAAAAGGAGTAATTGAGAAAACCCAACACGAATCACAGGAATTTGTGTCCAATATCTTTATCAAAAACAAGAAAGATGGTGGTTGCCGCATCATCATAGATTTGACTAATTTGAATACTTTCGTACAATATATTCATTTCAAGATGGAAACCTTTGTTACTGCTAAGCAATTGATTTCCAAAGGTTACTACATGGCAAGCATCGATTTAAAAGATGCTTACTATACAGTACCCATAAGAGGTGACCACAGATGTTATTTAAAATTCAACTGGATGGGTCAGCACTGGCAGTACAGGGCACTACCTAATGGGCTAACATCAGCCCCCAGGCTGTTCACTAAAATTTTGAAACCAGCCCTAGCGTTTCTGCGGAAACAAAAACACATGGTAATGGCATATCTAGATGACATACTTATTGTGGGCAAAACTTTGGAATTGGCTAAACAAACGGTAACAGCCACAAAACAATTATTTGAAAAACTGGGGTTTATCATCCATCCAGTTAAATCTAAATTAACGCCTTCAACCACAATGGATTATCTGGGGTTCACCATTAACTCAGTTCACATGTCAGTGACTTTTCCGAAAGAAAAGGTTACAGCCTTAATAGAGGCTTGCAGCAAAATCATTGACATCAGTAAACCATCCATCAGACTGGTAGCAAGAATAATTGGCAAAATAGTGGCTGCGTTTCCAGCCACACAATTCGGACCTTTACATTATCAAAATTTACAGAGGGCTAAAATACGAGCACTCAAAATTAATGGTGGTCATTTTGACAGACCAATGAAGCTACCAACAGAGGCCATAATGGAACTAAAATGGTGGAAAGATAACATTGGCCATTGTTCCAATCCAATCATTATCAGAAACCCGTCTATGGTACTACAAACTGATGCCAGTGCACTTGGTTGGGGTGCTACCAATTCCATCTCCAGCTGTGGAGGGAGATGGAATGCACAGGAGGCATCATTATTACAAACACTGGGCATAAACTACCTGGAAATGTTAGGTGCATTCCATGGCCTTAAGTCATATTGTTCTGGGTTATATCACCAGCATGTTAGACTACAAATTGACACCACCACCGTGGTAGCATATATCAACCATATGGGTGGAAACAAATCGACATCATGTGACAATCTGGCCAACACAATTTGGCAATGGTGTATCCAGAGAGATATTTGGATATCTGCTACCTACTTACCAGGTAAACTAAATTTAGTGGCAGACACTAGGTCATTCAAATTCAATGAAAATACCAAATGGATGTTGAATAAAAAAGTATTTGCTGAAATTACAGCATGGTATGGAACACCAGATATCGATCTATTCGCATCCAGGCTCAATCACCAGTTATTGAACTATGTTTCATGGGAACCAGACCCTGGGGCAGCGGCAACAGATGCATTTTCGCTGCATTGGGGGAAATTGTTTATTTATGCATTCCCTCCTTTCTGCCTCATCAGTCGGGTATTAAAGAAAATACAGCAAGACTCTGCGTCTGGTTTTTTGATAATAGCCGACTGGCCTACAGAACCATGGTTCCCGGTGATACTCGACATGGTATTAGAACCATGCATCACCATCCATCATAGACCTAATTTACTGGTTCATCACGTAACAAGGGAAAGTCACCCATGTCATAATTATATAAACCTATTAATTTGTAGAGTTTGAAAGCACCTCTACTACACCTGGGACTGATGGACCGAACAGTGGATATTATTTCAGCGGCCCACAAACAGTCCACCAAAAAACAGTACTTGGTGTACATCAAAAAATGGGAAATGTACTGTCACAACAATAACATTACCCACAGATCTATGAACATCCCATCTGTTCTGGAATTCCTGGCAAGCCTCCATTACGATGAGGGGCTCAGTTATAGTGCCATCAACTGCGCCAGAAGTGCTCTGTCAACATACCTGTGGCATGGAACAGAGCGGCATTCTGTTGGGACACACCCCCTGGTAACCAAACTCATGAGGGGCATTTTTAATGTTAATCCCCCAAGAACCAGGTACTCCCAAATATGGGATGTGAGCATTGTACAGACCATGTTAAGAAACTGGTCTCCAGCTACAGCTCTGTCCCTACAGAAACTGACTATGAAAACAGTCATGCTGATGGCCTTGGTCACGGCACAAAGGGTCCAGTCGCTACAGAAACTAAGGCTGGACAACATGACTATTTCATCTGGAAATTTAACTTTTCACATCAATGAATTAGTCAAACAGAACAGACAGGGGTCAGCAGGCCTAAAAATAGAATTCAGGGCCTACCCGACAGATGATCGTCTCTGTATTGTAACACACTTGCTATTATATATGGAGTATACTAAGATCATCAGAGGCAAAGAAATGGCACTTTTAATCAGCTACAAACAGCCACACAAAAAAGTGACAGTCCAGACCATCTCGAGATGGCTAAAACATGTCCTAATAAAGGCTGGAGTAGACACTAACATTTTTAAATCTCACTCCACCAGGGCTGCAGCTACATCGGCAGCTATGAAGTTGGATGTTCCTATGGACCAAATCCTCAAGACAGCAGGATGGTCAACAGAGAAAACTTTCCAACGATTTTATACCAAACCAGTAATTGAACCTGGAACATTTGCAGAAACAATTTTAAGTTCTATAATATAATTTTACCCCATAAATAGGGGCTATAATTTGGTGTTAATAAATTTATCGTTGTTTTTCAATATTGTATTGATGTCTAATATTGTTAACACTATTCTCCCCATAATCACAGCAGATGTGATGCATGGACTCGTTTCCACGGCATGGAATCACAGAGCTTTAAAATCTTCACGTAGTCACTCACGTGACTCCGAAGTAAAATAGTAAGATTAAACGAGAACTTACCAGTTCGAAGTTTGATCATTATTTTATCAGGAGTACGTTGAGGGAATACGTGCCCTCCGCTCCCACCCTTGATCATATACTCAACTGGTATCTTCTTCTCTAATCTTACTATGTTTAGTCATTACAGTTATCTGTGATTTCACACCGCTGCTTTGAAGAATGACACGCATGCATCCTGGCGGGGTTCTTCACGTATTCCCTCAACGTACTCCTCATAAAATAATGATCAAACTTCGAACTGGTAAGTTCTCGTTTAATCTTACCATTAACCTGCAAACCTGCACGTCTTTGGTGTGTGGGAGGAAACCTGAGCACCCGGAGAAAACCCACGCAGTCGCAGGACAGGGAGAATGTACAAACTCTATACAGACAGCACCCGTAGTCAGGATTGAACCCGGGTTTCTGATACTGTAAGGCTGCAACTCTACCGCTGCACCACTGTGCCACCCTAAAATGCTGTGAAAGTATCACAACTCTATCCCTAATCTGAGGAAAGACATTCTTGCCATAGAGGGAGTACAGAGAAGGTTCACCAGACTGATTCCTGGGATGTCAGGACTTTCATATGAAGAAAGACTGGATAGACTCGGCTTGTACTCGCTAAAATTTAGAAGATTGAGGGGGGATCTTATAGAAACTTACAAAATTCTTAAGGGGTTGGACAGGCTAGATGCAGGAAGATCGTTCCCGATGTTGGGAAGTCCAGAACAAGGGGTCACAGTTTAAGGATAAGGGGGAAATCTTTTAGGACCGATATGAGGAAAACATTTTTCACACAGAGAGTGGTGAATCCGTGGAATTCTCTGCCACAGAAGGTAGTTGAGGCCAGTTCATTGGCTATATTTAAGAGGGAGTTAATTGTGGCCCTTGTGGCTATAGGGATCAGGGGGTATGGAGAGAAGGCAGGTACAGGATACTGTTGGATGATCAGCTATGATCATATTGAATGACGGTGCAGGCTCGAAGGGCCGAATGGCCTACTCCTGCACCTATTTTCTATGTTTCTATGTTTATAACTCAAGGGTTAAAAAGAAGCTCCAGATCTCTTAATACAGCACCAAGTGTTCTCCTCTTCCCAAGTGTCAATTGGCATTGGGCAATACCGATGTTAAAAATAAGCCAATTCACGGTTTCTAAATAAATGAGTTCTCCAGCTGTTTGCTTCCACATAATGTTACTTGTTACTGTCCTACCATGCAGTCCAGGAACAGGGAGCCTCCACAGCTGTTGTGGAAAGAATAACTGTTCACTTCCTGAGTAATCGGCAGGCAGAGCACATTCCAGTGACAGGCTCGTATCACCATTCATTTTCAATCTGAAGGCTTACGGATCGAGCATTCCTGGGGGTTTTATGCCACATTTTTGGGGTTTACCAACCTCGCTTATTACTGCTGAATCTATTCTGTAACTTCAGCATGCACCAAATCCTTCTGGTCAGTCCTCCTTCTTAATGTCCTCTTCTTCCCCTCTTGGCATTCTTCTCCGTCTTTCTCTCCTCTCCCCTGTCTTCATGGGTACTCCTTTCTCGAGTACGGCATCCATTTTCAGCACCATCGATCACGTTCCCAGTGTCTTTGTTTAGTTTAGTTTCAAGATACAGTCCCTTTGGCCCACCGAGTCCGCGCCAATCAGCGATCCCCATATTCTAACACTATCCAACACACACTGGGGACAATTTACATTTATACCAAGCCAATTAACCTACAAACTGTACCTTTTAGAGTGTGGGAAGAAACCGGAGATCCCGGAGAAAACCCACGCAGGTCATGGGAAAATGTACAAACTCTGTACAGACAGCACCCATAGTCAGGATCGAACCCAGGTCTCTGACGCTGCAAGGGAGCAACTCTACCGCTGCGCCACCTGGATATATTCCCACAAGTTAACCATCAGGTAAAATATTGTAAAATATATTACAAAATTCATTGGGTTAAATTATTTTGCCAGTTTATTTTGCCAGTGACAGGAGGACAAGGTATGTGAAGAATCCACATCTCGTCTAATGGTGTGTTGTGGAAAACATCTAAATTTAATTTCATGATGTAAACCTAGATATCAAGTATAATAGGTAGAACTAGTTATAAGGTTAAATAATAAAGACTGAAAATTAGTTATTAGGTTAGATTAGTTTGGATGGAAACAGCATGGAAACAGGCCCTTCACCCTACAGAGTCAATCACTGATCACCCGTTCACACTAGTTCTGTTATCGCATTTATGCATCCAGAATAGAATAGAATAGAATAGAATAGTTTCTTTATTGTCATTGTAACATGAACCATGTACAACGAAATTTAAAAATGTCAGCCAGTCAGTGCACCATTCAAACATTTCTAAAAGCTAACGATACATACAAGGTAAAATATTAAAAGATAAACAACTAAATAAATATCACGAAAATAGCACGCATAAACACCCAACCCTCCATCCTTCTGTCGATTTCACCGTGTACCACAGTCCCTTAGTATGTATCGCCCCTGCGTTCCTTGGCGGCTACATTTAGTGCTTTTATAGCAGTGGGGTAAAAACTGTTTTTTAGTCTGTTCATCCTTGTCCTTGTAGATCTGTACCGTCTGCCTGACGGCAACAGTTCAAACAGGGAGTGTCCGGGGTGGGAAATGTCCTTTATGATGCTCTGGGATTTTTTGGTGCAGCGGGAACTGTGTAAGTCCTCCAAGGTAAGGAGAGGGCAGCCGACAATCCTCTGGGCGTTGTCAATGGCCAGTCCATCCAGTCCGTACACACTAGGGACAATTCATTGTGGCCAATTAACCTACAAACCCGCATATCCTTGAGATGTGTGAGGAAAACGGAGCACCCGGAGGAAACCCACGCAGTTGCAGGGAGACCTTGCAAACACCGCACAGACAACGACCGATGTCAGGATCAAGCCCAGGTCTCTGGCGCTGTGAGGCATTAGCTTTCACGTTTGCAGAACATCATAAAGTGATACAGCGTGGAAACAGGCCCTTCAGCCCAACTTGCCCACACCAACCAACATGCCCCAGCTATACTAGTCCCACTTGCCTGCGTTTGGCCAATATCCCTCCAAACCTGTCCTATCCATGTACCTGTCTAAATGTTTCTTAAACTTTCGGGTAGCCACTGCCTCAACTACCTCCTCTGGCAGCTCGTTCCATACACCCACCACCTTTGTGTGAAAGGGTTACCCCTCAGATTCCTGTTAAGTACCTAAGATATTTCAAACTAAGAAACTACATTTGTGGTATGGCCTGGAAATTAGATCCCCATAAAGCAGTTTATTTCAGCAGCAAGTCTTAATAATAGACTTGGGATGGAGTGAAATGTGATAATAAAGATTTCCGGGTGGTTTTGAGACAAGCTGGAAATCTGAGCGGATGCCTCGTGGCGTGAGTTACATTTGCACACCAGGTGCTATTTCCGCTGCAGGCATACCTCAATCAGCAGTCTGAAGAAGGGTCCCGTCCAGAACATCACCCATCCTTTTTCTCCAGATAAGCTGCCTGACCCGCTAAGTTGCTCCAGCACTTTGTGTCTATCTTCACATCAAATGATGTTGTTCTCATGTAGCACAATCTTGGTGGACAGCAGCTCACATTTCCCATGGGCAGCTTAAGGCCAGTGGTATGAATATTAATAATAATAATAATAATAAATTTTATTTATGGGCACCTTTCAAGAGTCTCAAGGACACCTTACAAAAATTTAGCAAGTAGATTTTGATTTCTCTCACTTCAGGTAGCCCCGGCATTCCCTCTCTCTCTATCCCTCCCCCACCAAAGTGGCACTCGCTTCTCATTCTCACCCAACAAACAGCTAACAATGGCCTGTTCCCTTTATCATTGTTACTTTTTTGCATACCTTTCATTCATTGTTCTTTATCTCTCGAAATCGTCGTCTATTTCTCTCGTTTCCCTTATCCCTAACCAGTCTGAAGAAGCGTCTGGACCCAAAACATCACCCATTCCTTCTCTCCAGAGATGCTGCCTGTCCCGCTGAGTTACTCCAGCTTTTTGTGTCTATCATTCAATCATTGCTGATCTATCTTTCCCTCTCAGCCCCATTCTTCCCATAACCCTGACACCCTTACCAATCATGAATCTGTCAATCTGCACCTTAAAAATATCGGGGGATTTTTGGAGCAGTCATTGGTGATCACTCTCAAGACAGCCGCGTGTACATCATTCAAAAGATAGACACAAAATCCAGAACCAGGGGCCACAGTCTTAGAATAAAGGGGAGGCCATTTAAGACTGAGGTGAGAAAAAACTTTTTCACTAAGAGAGTTGTGAATTTGTGGAATTCCCTGCCACAGAGGGCAGTGGAGGCCATATCACTGGATGGATTTAAGAGAGAGTTAGATAGAGCTCTAGGGGCTAGTGGAATCAAGGGATATGGGGAGAAGGTAGGCACGGGTTATTGATTGGGGACGATCAGCCATGATCACAATGAATGGCATTGCTGGCTCGAAGGGCCAAATGGCCTCCTCCTGCACCTATTTTCTATGTTTCTAAAATGCTAGAGTAACTCTGCGGGTCAGGCAGCATCTCTGGAGAAAAGGAATAGGTGATGTTTTGGGTCCAGGCCCTTCTTCAGACGTCATGCAGACTGAACCAAATTATTCTGCAGAATTCACCCCTTCCCCACTCACCCAATGCCACCATGCACGTTTCTTAGCAACCTCTCCCCAACCCCTGACCCACCATTTCCCCAGAGCTTCCTAATTTTCTAATCAGTCAAATCGGCATTTGAAGTTCCCAACCAAGGCCCCAGCTCCTCACTCTCTGATCTTGATATTGGTTCTCTGGTTGCTATTATGTTCCTCTCTCATCCCAGGCTCATTAGGCTGCTGCCTGCCAACCAAATCCCTCAAACTTGGCTTTGATCCCACATGGCACATTTCATTCACGAGAAATACAACCTTTAATGTTGTTACCGTACAAGAACAATATAACACACCTATGGCAATATACCAATTATCATGCAACTGCAATACAACACACCTATACTAATAAACTAGGTCTAAACAAACATTCTTTCCAATTTGTATAAAGCTCAATCCCATTATGAACGATAACCGGTTTAACTACTTATGGCCATATTTGGTTAGCTGAACACCTACGCTCAATCCACCTTGCATATGCGATCCTCCTTTGTCAAACATTTCAACTCCCATTCCCATTCCTATACTGGCCTTTCTGTCCTGGGCCTCCTGCCCTGTCAGAGTGAAGCCACAAGCAAATTGGAGGAACAGCACTTCATATTTCGCTTGGGCAATGTACAGCCCAGCAGTATGAAGGTTGATTTCTCTAATTTCAAGAAACCTCTGCATTCCCCCTCTCTCCCTCCCACCCCGTACCCTAGTCATCCTACTAGTTCCACTGTTCGCATCCCAGTATCCCTTCATTGTCACTTCTTCCCCAGCCAATTAGGGTCATGATGTGCTCCACCCTTCCTTGGTCATCTACTGTCGACCCTGATTTGTTCTGATCTTTGTTCCTGCCTCCAATTCCTCCCCCCCCCCCCCCCCCCCCCCCCCCCCCCCCCCCCCACCCCAACCCTTTACTTTCAGTCAGAAGAAGGGTTCCGATCCGAAACGTCACCCATAATTTTCCCCCAGAGATGCTGCCTGACCCGTTGAGTTACTCCAGCACTTTGTGTCTATCTTTGGTTAGGCAAGTGCTGGCTCGCAGGGAAGGAACAATCAGATCATTCTCTTTGAATGTTGCTACGGGCTTTATTTACTGGGAGGGTTGATGAGACCTTGGTTTAAAATAGCATTGGACAAAGGGCACTTCCAATAACACAGTGTTCTTCAGTAATGTGCTGAAGTACCCATCTCAGTATTGTGCTCAAATCGGTGGGAAACAGGAACTCGTGATCTTGTGAGCCAGTACCAAAAGTGAACTTTCTCACAGGTTTTGTTTGCATAATCCACAATTTAATAATTTCCTCTTCGTATTTGCTTATCAGGAAATTCATTCAGAGGTGATTAAAAATATACAGGGAAAGCAATTCAAAGTAGGAGATTTAGGACTGAGATGAGGAAATCATTTTTCACCCAGATAGTTGTGAATCTGTGGGATTCTCTGCCACAAGGCACTGGATGTTTTCAAGAGACGTTAGATTTAGCTCTTAGGGCTAAGGGAATCAAGGGATATGGGGCAAAAGCAAGAACGGGGTACTGATTTTAAATGATCAGCCATGATCATATTGAATGGTGGTGTTGGCTTGAAGGGCTGAATGGCCTACTCCTGCTCCTATGTTTCTATGTTCACAGTATTTCTATGTTATCCCACTTTCTCACCCATTCTTAGCGCATTAGGGGCCATTAGAGACCAATTAAATTACAATCTTGCATGTCTTTAAGATGTGGGAGGAAACTGGAGCACCTGAAGGAAACCCACGTGGTCGCAGCGACAACATGCAAACTCCACACTGACAGCACCTGAGATCAGGATCGAACCCAGGTCTACCATCCGCCCCACTGCTCCATCCTTAACATTACCGTCAAGGCAAGTTGGGTGACATTAGGTAAACTATTAATGATTTTTTTTTTTGCCATTGATTTCCTTTCCGCAGACTTGCTTCTGGTTCGGTAAATGATGTGCGGACTTACTTTGATCTGGTTATCAGGATCACACTACAGGCCGCTGCTGGTGGGAGTGCTCCAGTCAGCAATCCTCACATTTACCATGTCGAGGAATACTCCCACACTGCAGCACACAGTCCCAGGAATATCAAACACGCATTGCAGACTCAAGTGAAAATAAACTTGCCTATCCCACAAAAACATGAAGTAACTGAGCTACAGTCTGCTTGGTTATTCCAGGTATTCATTTCAAAAATGCCCTTATGAACATATTAGTAAACAGACCATAGGTATAACGGGGGTGGCAAATAATCATGGAACTGCATATGCTGTTTTATTTTTAAAAAGGCACACCGTGCTGGAGTAACTCAGCGGGTCAGGCAGCATCTGTGGAGAACATGGATAACTGATGATGCGGGTTGGGGCCATTCTTCAATCCAAAAACTCACCGATCCATGTTCTCCAGAACTGCTGTCTGACGTGTGGGCGGAAGGGCTTGTTCCTGTGCTGTACGGTTTGACGTTCTTATGTTCCATGTAATTAAAATGGACAAAGCAACTGGTGATCAGCGTCAGAACAGCAGTGGAACCTTTGATGCTTTTTCAGTAAAACTTTTAATAGTGACGAGGTGTCGTGGACTGATTACTTTTAGCAGGCACACCACAACTACAGTGTGCACTGAGGTCACCGCACTGACAGTGGATGGTGGAGATAAATGTGAAGCACTACTGCAAATCTGTCAAACTGCAAAGGTGTGAAGAAAGCTTCTTCACTGCATATCAGTGAAGTTGCTTACTGAACCAATCTATTATAACTTGCAAAGTGTAGGGGGTTTGAACCATGAAATAGAGGAAAATTAAATGCCTTGACATTTTCTGCACATTTGAACTTTCTGGTGCTATCTATCAGTTCCTTAAAAGATGTGCGTATAATGCAGCAATCTGTAATCCGACAGAGGAAACCATGGCAGATACAAAGATATAACCAAGCATTAGAAATAACAATGCTATTTGCAGTAAAAACCAGGATCTGAATTTAGAATGGATCGTTTCAATTTGTAACATTTTTCAGAACAATAAAAATACATATCTCCAAAAAGAAATCACAGCACAGTTAAAACGTTTGGCCTCAAAACAAGAGATTATCAAAGAAAAGAAGGTGTGTGCAATTATATAAGTGCAAAAGCAAAAGCCTTATAAAAAGAATAGGAAAAGCAAACACACATTGTGAAAATGGTCAGAAAATGTGAATGTGAGAAAATGGTATTAGGGGTAGGATTCTGAGGGGAGTCGGGAAGAAGCTGTACATTAAGTCTGTACATCAAGGCTTTCAAACTCCGACTACATTTCATCTCTGTATCGCCCACTCCCCTGACATCAGTCTGAAGCAGGGTCTAGACCCAAAACGTCACCCATTCCTTCTTTCCAGCGATGCTGCCTGTCCTGCTGAGTTACTTCAGCATTTCGTGTCTATCAAGGTTTTCAAACTCCTGTATTGTCTCTCGGTTGGTAGGAGAAAAAAGGGAATGGCCAGGATGGCAGGTGTCCCTGACAATATTTACAGTCTTCCTGATCCACAGATGATTCAATGTTTTTCAGACAATCATGGTCTTCATACAGTATAGTCAAATAGACTACTTTACAGTCATTAAGGTCAACCACGCTATTAAAATAGTTCCAAGACTGGAATTAACAAGAAGATTATTACTTTGATGTTGATACCTATGACGTTGGTACAGGAATTTCACATTGTTTAGTATAGTTAAAAAAAGAATCAAACTAAAATGTAGTTGTGTAGGAAGGAACTGCAGATACTGGTTTACACCAAAGATAGACACAAAATGCAGGGGTAACGCAGCGGGTCAGGCAGCATCTCTGGAGCAAAAGAATAGGTGACGTTTCAGGTCGAGACCCTTCTTCACACTCTGTGCCTTTCACAGCTTAAGAATGGCATTTAATTACACAGCTATGGAGATGCTAGCTGATTTGTAGATAAGGAATTGGCATGTATTTTGTAAATTCCGGTCTGATTTCTTAGGTCTCATGCAGTCACTTGATTCCATTTAAAATCACCAGCAAGTTTACATAAAGCGTTAGTTAGAAATATTCTCTCATATTTTCTTACAACATAGGAGGAGGTTGTTTGGCCCATCAAGTCTATGCTGACTGTCAGAATGTATCCATCTTTTTATACTCCTGCCCTTATTTCCCGAAAATGTATATCCCCGCACAGGCCCATCAACGGTGGCGCAGCGGTAGAGTTGCTGCCTTACAGCGAATACAGCGGTGGAGACCCGGGTTCGATCCCGACTACGGGTGCTGTCGGTACGGAGTTTGTACGTTCTCCTCATGACCTGCGTGAGTTTTCTCCGAGATCTTCGGTTTTCTCCCACACTCCAAAGAAGTACAGGTTTGTAGGTTAATTGCCTTGGTAAACGTAAAAATTGTCCCTAGTGGGTGTAGGATAGTGTTAATGTGCGGGGATCGCTGGTCGGCACGGACCCGGTGGGCCGAAGGGCCTGTTTCCGAGCTGTATCATTAAAACTAAAACTAAAAACTTATGGGGTAATAATTGACCAGGCAGGGTTTGGCCTGCTTGTTATGTACAGGGCATACCTGGGGAATTGTCCACACTGGTGGGTGGTGTTGTAGCTGCACTGCAACAGTTTGGAAAATGGCAAGGCAGGACTTTGACTTTTGCTTCACAGGACAGCCACAGCCACAGGGCCTGGTCCTCAGGTCGGCCCATTAAAACAAATGAGTACAATGCAGGGCAAGTCCCGGCAATTTGCACAATATAGCCTTGTACCTGTAAAAAAAACTGACATGCTAATTTCATGTCATCGCGCAAAAGTAATTTGTCTTAGTATTTTGTTTAAATTATATTACCTTCATTTTCCCACCATTATACGCGGTTTTGCATTTTTCTTTATCGTCAGTTGTTTTTTGTCTCTGCTCTGTTGTGGTCTGTCAGTGGCGTTGCACAATTCTTAAGGTGTGACTGGATTAATGTTTCTTTCAAAGGTTTGGTATGAGTTCAGTTGTCTCCTGTACTGCAAGGATTTGCTTTATCAAACTCTAATTGTCAAGCAAGCTTACCAGAGAGTTATAGAGCACAGAAACAGGCCCTTCGGCCCAACATGTCCATGCCCATCAAGAGGCTCCATCTACACTAGTCTTACCTGCCCATGTTTGACCCATATCCCTCTAAACCTTTTCTATCCATATACCTTTCCAAACATATTTTAAATGTTGTTATACAGTAGCTGTTGCCTCAACTACCTCCTCTGGCAGCTCGTTTCATAACCCACCACCCTCTGTGTGGATATGTTGGCCCTAAGGTTCCTATTCAATCTTTCCCCTCTCATCTTAAACCTGTGTCATTTGTTTCTTGATTCCTCTACTCTGGCTAAAACATTCTGCACATTCATCCTATGATCATCCTATGATCTCATGATCTTATACTCCTCCGTAAGATCATCCCTCAGCCTCCTGCGCTCCAAGGAATAAAATCCTAGCCTGCCCTATAACTCAGGTCCTCGAGTCCCGGCAACATCAATACCAAAAAAGATCAATATCGAAAAGATCAAAACTTAAAACATAACAGCTCCCTGCTTTAAGATGTAAAGATGAGTAAGGACGAACAGCTAAACTCTTTCATTAAGAAGTGCTCAGCAGTGTTACCTTACAAGCTTCTCTTAAGATTCTTTGCCATCGTTGGCATGCTAATAGTTACCATTTACAAAGACCTAACCGGACAATCCCTGCAAATATGTTGCGGCAGGATACGTCAAAGGCTCAGATGACTGACCTGCCTTCCCAAAGCCTTTTCACTATCAACAAGGAAGAAGTCACAATGGTCATTCAAATATTGCTTGCGTGAGTTTAGTTCCAGCATCTGAACAAAGCTACCAGCTGGATTAATGTTCTTTTTACCATATTAAACATGCATTTATGCCTCCTCTCGTGCTTGCAGTGCAATGGATTAAGATGCACAGCAGTAATTCATCAAAGGTTGTGAAAATCAAACAATTTGGAACATGGATAGAGATCTCGAGATCTCCAGATCTTCACCTTCCACATTCAACAGATCATTCTCTGCTCTTTCTGCTACCTTGAAAGATATTCCATCACCAGACATGTCCTCCTCTCTTTTCACCTTTCAGCATTTCATAACACTGCTCCTTTTACAATACCATATTTCTGTTCCCACTAACCCTTCCCTTTCCCACGGCACTTTCACTTGCAACCATAGAATATGCAATACTGGTGCTATCACCTCTTCTCTTTCCACCTTCCAAGGACCTAAGCAGTCGTTCCACTTGAAGCTGTGATTCACTTGCACTTCTTTCCATCCAATGTCCTGCATCCGGTGTACACAATGTGGTCTCCTCCGCATTAGAGAAACCAGATGCAAACGCACTCTTTGCAGAACCCCTGTGCTCAGACCACTGCATTGACCCAGACTTTCCTGTTGCGTGCCACTGGATCCCATCCCACTCCCGCTCTGACCTATCAGTCTGTGCCCTCCTGCACTGTTACAATGAGGCCAAATGCAAGTTTAAGGAACAAAGCCTCATCTCCATTTGGGCATGTTCATAAGTTCATAGGTCATAGGATCAGAATTAGGCCATTTGGTCCTTCGAGTCTACTCCACCATTCAATCATGTCATCTATCTTTCTCTCTCGACAACTGAATTCTCTTGCCTTCTCCACGTAATCCTTGACACTCTTACTTATCAAGAAACTGTCAATCTCTGCCTTAAAAATACCCAGTGACTTGGCCTCCACAGCCATCTATAGAAATGAATTCCACAGGTTCATCACCCTCTGACCAAAGAAATTCCACCTCATCTCCCTTCTAAAAAGGTGCGTCCTTTTATTCTGAGGCTGTGCCTTCTGGTCCTAGACTCTCCCTCTAATGGAAACGTCCTCTCCACGTCCATTCTGTCCAGGCCTTTCACAATTCGGGCATGTTGCAGATTTCTGGATTCAATATTGAATTCCACATTCAGTAACTGGATTTCTCTGTCCATATCAATTATCCATCTATAACATTAGCTCAGCTTGTTTGTATCTTTCCCCCCCTTTTTCCTTTTCTCCTCTCTCTTGGCGAGTGGAGGACATGCCCACCCTGGTTTGCCAAGAATATCTTCCTGCACTACAACACCTCCATTCATTGCATATCTTCTTTGGTCTATATTCTCACTCTCTAACCTCTCCTGTTCACTCATTGGCCAGAAAACCTTGTTTACAGCTTATCCCCAAGGTTTTTACCCTGTCCAACACATCACACCTGCAGCTTGATGGACTTCTTTTGTCTCCTGCCTCATTCTGACGAAGGGTCCTTGACCTGAAGCATTAGCTCTGTTTCTCTTCCCACAGATGTGGCCTGACCTGTTGAGTAGCGGAAAAGACTGCAAAAAGTTGTAAGCACTGCCCAGTCCATCATCGGCTCTGACCTCCCTAACATCGAGGGGGTCTACCACAGTCGCTGGCTCATCATCAAGGACCCACACCATCCTGACCACACACTCATCTCTCTGCTGCCTTCAGGTAGAAGGTACAGGAGCCTGAAATTTGCAACATCCAGGTTCAGGAACAGTTCTTCCCCACAGCCATCAGACTGTTAAACGCAACTCAAACAAAAATCTGAACTTTAATAGCCTATTGCACTTTATATATTTATTTAAGTGTGTGTGTATATATATATATTCAATGGTGTTTGGACACACTGATCTGTTCTGTATTTATTTATGCCTACAATATTCTGTTGTGCTGAAGCAAAGCAAGAATTTCATTGTCCAATCTGGGACACATGACAATAAACTCTCTTGAACTTGAACTTAAACTTGAGTATGTCTGGTGTTTCCTGATCATTTTTATTTCAGACTCACCAAATGTTCTTTTGCAACACCTCCGAAAGTTCAAGGGCAGTGAAAACACGAGAGTACCACCACTTCTAACCCACCATTGCTGACTCAGAAATATATTCTTGTTCTGATTGTCTTCCTTCCATGCCTTCACAATTTAAAGTTCTAGGATTCCATGACTTTTCAAAGCTTGCTTGCGCTTGGTCTCTATCTCTCCGTACCTGTCCTATCCATGTACCTGTCTAACTGTTTCTTAAACAATGGGATAGTCCCAGCCTCAACTACCTCCTCTGTCAGCTTGTTCCATACACCCACCACCCTCTGTGTGAAAATGTTACCCTCGGGTTAACTTTTAAATCTATTTCCCTTCACCTTGAACCTATGTCCTCTGGACTCTGGGCAAAATACTCTGTGCATCTACCCAATCTATTCCTCTCATGATTTTGTACACCTCTATAAGATCTCCCCTCATCCTCCTGTGCCCCATGGAATAAAGACCCAGCCTATGCCTCTCCCTATAGCTCACACACTCTAGTCCTGGCAACATCCTCGTAAATCTTCTCTGAACCCTTTCAAGCTTGACAATATCTTTCCTATAACATGGTGCCCAGAACTGAACACAATATTCTAAATGCGTTCTAACCAAAGTCTTATACAACTGCAACATGACCTCCCAACTTCTGTACTCAATACTGTGACTGATGAAGGCCAAAGTGCCAAAAGCCTTTTTGACCATCTTATCTACCTGTGACTCGACCTTCAAGGAACCATACACCTGTACTTCTAGATCCCTCTGCTCTACAACACTACCCAGAAGCCTACCATTTACTGTGTAGCTACTGCCCTTGTTCGACGTCCCAAAATGCAACAACTCACTATTTTCTGCATTAAATTCCATCAACCATAGGCCCACCAGGCCAATCGATCCAAATCCTGCTGCAATCATTCACAACCATCTTCACTATCTGCAAAACTACTAACATTTGTAACATCAGCAAATTTGCTAATCTTGCCTTGTGCAGTATGTTCTCATCTCATGACTATTCAAAGAGAAGAGATTTTGGGAGTGATTTCTGAGGAGCTCTCATCCAGGCATTGTAAAAGCCCAGCATAAACATGGTTGCACCACTTAGAAATTACATACCCTCTTTTCCTGTGAATCACATCCAGCTCCATTTGGGGAAGTTTCTATACCAGCGTCATCAGTCATATTACACAAAGTAGAAGATTACAAAGATAAAGATTTATCAATGCTCCAGAGAGTTTTCTGTGTTATCTTCCCTCATTGGAGATATATGGAAAATAAACCAAGAAATCTAATACCATGCTGTATGAAAATATGACTGACTGACCGTTTCCTTCATTCCTTCTTTCCCTCACTCTCTTTGTCTCTCTCTCAGTCTCTGTCTGTCTCTCAATCTCTCTAGGTGTCTCTCTGTCTCTTTCTCAATCTCTCTTTCTCTCTGTCTCTCTCCCAGTGTCTCTCTTTCTATCTGTCTCCCTCTCTTTCTATCTGTTTATTTCTCTCTCTTTCTTTCTTACGTCATTATATCTGAGTTGAACACATTTACTGCACTTGTGTTAGCACCACTCAGGTCTTTTTATGTCTGGGCAATTAGTGTGTATTGTAGAATAAATGTCAGAAGCAATGACGCAAAGACGAGCCATACCCTGCACTTCTCTGCGATACCTTTATCATGACAGGAAAAGAAGGCAATATATCAGCCTAACAAATACAGAAGATAGTTTCCATGTTGAAAAGTATACCATAAATATAAAATGAAGCTGTACAGGAGGAAACTATTCACTGTACTGTGCCTGTATTCATTTTGAAATAACTATCTAATTAGGCCTCGTTCCATGGTCTTTACCCAGAGCCTGAAGCTATTTTAATTTCAAGTATTTATCCCATTTCCCTTTGAATGATATTATTGAATCTGCTTCCTCAATTCACAAACACAAATTCACAGTTATTATTCAAAACAATAAAACAGACCGCTAAGCAGTCTTACGTTACTATGGTGTGAATTCAAATAACAAGTCCACAATGAGAGCCTTATCCAGGCGCCGATGATAATCGAGTAAAATTATATTTTGAATATTGCAAAGCAAAATGCCAAGAGGAAGTTCAGATGTCTTGTGGCTTTTCTTTGTTCTAGCTGAGGTTAGCATATTATGACATAGAGAGTAAAGCAACCTTCTGAGCAGTCACATGCAATGCTTGCAATATGCACAGCTGAACACGGCTTATCTCACCCTTTCCGCCAATGCTGGCGTTTCTCGACACACCTGAAACCAGCTATTGTGGGACAGATGTCTTGGTATTTTAATGAACATTTCTTTCTTGGGTTAAAGGAGCTAAGGTTTCCAAAGCGGACGTGAAACTTGATAATGAACCTGTTCTAGGACTGAAAGGCCGTAGTCCAGAACATGCCGCACCTTGAAGCCAGCCACTCAAGTGTGCTTGCAACACGAGCTTGCACACAATCATTTGCAAAGCTGCCCAGGAATGGCCTGTTTCCAAAAAGTCAGTTCAAAACAGAATGACTAATTCAGTCCAAAACAGTCCACTTTCAGTTCAGGTTTCACACCCAAACAGCCTACAATTCGTCTCAGCAAAGTCATGCAAACTGAGCTAACAAGTAGCACCTACTCACTGGTAACCTGATTATTAATGACCATTGACCTCCAGATTCAGAGGCAGTTTCATCCCACTTGTTATCGGGCCACTGAACTGTCTTAACACTAACTAGAGAGCGGTCCTGACCTCCCATCGACTCCATAGAGACCTTCAAACTATCTTTAATTCAACTTTACTGGATTGTACTTTGCACTAAACGTTATACACTTTATCTGCGGATCTGTTTTAAAGTGTATCTGTACACTGTGGATGGCTCCATTAATGACCATTGACCAGTTACCAATTCCTGGACGTTACTTGTTAGCTCAATCGTGTGTAGTCTTTTTGCTGACTGGACAGCGCGCAACAAATAGCTTTACTCTGTAACTTGGTACACGTGACAATAATATTAAACTAAATTAAAGTAACTTATGATTCATCACAACTACATGTATAGTCCAAAGAACTGAATTCTATGGGTGAGGTTGAATTAACTGTCTTTGAACATGGCATCATTGAATCCTGGAAACATTGAAGTCACTGGACATTAAGAGGGAAACACAGCAAAAACTAGTCAAACCTCACACAAAGGAAGGCATCTGTGGTTATACAGCCATGGTCATAAGAGTTAAACAACACAGAAACAGGCCCTTCAGCCTAACTCATCCACGCTGACCTGGGTGCCCCCCCAAATAGTCCCATTTGCCCCATATCCTTCTAAAGATTTTCTATCCATGTATCTGTCCAAAGATCTTTTTAAATGTTGTAATTGTACCCTCCTTCACCACTTCCTCCAGCAACACATTCCATATACCACCACCCTCACCCTCCTTATGAAAAACCTGCCCCCTTCGGTGCATTTAAATCATTCCCCTTTCACCTTAAACCATTGCCCTTGAGGTTTAGACTCTCATGGCCTGGGAAAAAGACTGTGAACATGCACCATATTTATGCCTCTCAGAATTTTATAAACTTCTACAACGTCACTCCTCGACTTCCATTGCTCGTGGGAAAATAATCCCAGTTTATCCAGTCTCTCCTTCTAACTCAAACCACACAAACCTGGCAAGGCCCATTGGAATCGTCCATGGGACCTTACCCGCCCCTTAACCTCTGGGACTACAGAGAGAACAATCCAAGTCTGTCCAACCTATTTCAGTTAGAGCTTAGGTGAATACAAACCTAGTCACCTTAATCTCTCTCATTTGGCAGTCCCACCATCTAAGAATCAATCTGGAGAACCTTCACTGGTTACATCTTTGCCAGGTATATAATATATTAATAAGGAGACTTATATTCATGTACCTGACTAAAAGCCTCTTAAACACCAGTATCGTATCTGCCTCTCTTGGCAATGCGTTCCAGGCACCCATTACTGTATGTGTGAAATATTTGCCTCGCATACTTCCTTGAAGCTTTGCCTCCTCAACTTAAAGCTATGCCCTCCAAAGCGATATCCGTGAACCCTGCTTGCTTACGGTGTCTGCTTATGTCTACAACTTCCCCTCGTGACATCACAAGTATTCTGGTGTCAACAGACCCCTCTGTGTGAATTGCAAACTCAAACAGCTCCCACTCACGACATAACTTCCAAACCACTTGCAAACCTTGCCAAAGAAAACACCTACATGCACAACCTCAGTACTACTAGAATGTTATTCATTACGCCCACTGCTTCTTTTTGACCCGAGTGCTTCCCCTCGATGCGAGGGTGTGATGTTTGCACCTAAACCTAATCTATTGCTGTTTCTCAGTCTTCACTGATCTGCAACAGTTCATGAAGTGGCTGACTGATCTGTATCATGAGGAGTTTTTTGGTGGCTGAACTGTATGATAGCTAAATTCAGATTAGACTAGCTACTGGCTCCACCACATGCACTGTTGCATAAGCAAGATTGCTTTCCAGTGCCACAATTAGAGAGCATAAGGAGGTGGGATGCAGACTGGAGAGTACAAGTACCACGAAGTACACCACAATGTCCATACATCAGCAGGTTACATCCATGCCGTTAGCACTTGGCTCCATGTGGCCTGTGGTTTGCAAAACAGACAAAATATTGCTAAATGAGATCCTGAGGAGGGTTTGGTTTTAACCTTGAAAGGTTAGAATGGAAAGGCCTCTCCAATCCCGCATAAGAGGTGGCAGTGGACGGTCAGTATCCATGCCGGACTGTCCACTCACACGGCCTCTGTGGTCATGTCCCTGGTTGCCAGGCGGGCATCAGGCTACCCACATGCCCACAGTTAGATGGACCAGCACAACTTCATCCATCATAGTGACACCAATGGCAAAGTTAGATGTGGATTCCCACATTCTTCCTACCTCCTGATGCATACCCTGTCCAAGCAGTTGCAGGTTAGCCTGGGCAATGGTAGAATTTTTTTTTTAATGTGTAGGAATAAAGTCATCAAGAACTTTATTCAAGGGCAATAGCTCCTAACACTTCAGTCGAGAGCATCTGAATCTATAACTTACCAATGTAAATGTTGCAGAAGGATTTAGATTTTAGACTTTAGTTTAGTTTTGAGATACAGCACGGAAACAGGCCCTTTGGCCCATCGAGTCCGTGTCGACCAGCGACCACCCTGAACACCAGTACTATCTTACACATTAGAGACAATTTACAATTTTACAGAAGCCAATTAACCTACAAACCCGTACGTCTTTGGAGTGTGTGATGAAACCGGAGCACCTGGAGAAAACCCATACGGTCACAGGCAGAATGTACAAACTCCGTAAAGACAGTACCCGTAGTTAGCATTGAATTCGGGACTCTGGTGGCGTAATGCAGCGACTCTACCGCCGCGCCACTGTGCCACATTATTTATTTGCCTGTAGAAGTAGTTAAGGCAGGTACAATAACAACATTTAAAAGACATTTGGACAGGTATATGGATAGGAAAGGTTTAGAGAGTTATGGGCCAAACGCTGGTACATGGGAGTAGCTTAGAAAGGGCATCTTGGTTGACATGGACGAGTTGGGCCCAGAGACCTGAAATATCGTCTGTCCATTCCCTCCGCAGATGCTGCCTGACCTGCTGAGTTACTGCAGTAAAGTCTTAGATCAGTCTGCTCTAAAACACTTCCCAGAGCCCTGCTATTCACTGTGAAGGTCCTGTCCTGGTTTGACATCCCAAAATGCAACACCTCGCACTTATCTATATTAAACTACATTAACCATTCCTCAGCTCATCTGGCCAACTGATCAAGATCCTGCTGAAATCTTTATTAACCTTCTTCACTATCTACAATACACCTTAAGCACGCTGTGCTTTTCTCAAGATTCTAGCATCTGCAGTCCCTTGTGTCTCTAAGAGCCTGCTGGCTGTTCTGTCATTGACTCAGCAGAAGTTTCCAAGTCTTCTCTGTATTAATCTATATTGCACTATAGGCTGTAAAATATAATGTTACAATGAGGACAGATGCTCTCAACCTGGGCATCACTATACAGATGATGTATGTGTTGTTGTAATGCCACACGTAAACAATGCCAGGATATCGTGGGCAATAATATTTCACACCCATAGAGAAATAACGAACGGTGACTAAAAATGGTAACACGTTCAGTACAGAGCATTTTGAAAAGGGCTGTTGACTACTTTGTTTGATATGGTAAGGTAAGGTCTTGGTCTGACATTAATTACCTAAAGTCAACACGGTACATAAAGGGCGGCACAGTGGCGCAGCGGAAGAGTTGCAGCCTTACAACGAATGCAGTGCCGGAGACCCGCATTCGATCCTGATTCCGGGTGCAGTCTGTACGGAGTTTGTGCGTGGATTTTCTCCGAGGTCTTCTGTTTCCTGCCACATTGCAAAGACGTACAGGTTTGTAGGTTAAGTCAAGTCAAGTCAAGTCAAGTTTATTTGTCACATACACATACGAGATGTGCAGTGAAATGAAAAGTGGCAATGCTCGCGGACTTTGTGCAAAAAGACAAACAAACAAACAACCAAACAAACAATAAACACAATCATAAACACACACATATTCAATCACACATAATTGGCTTGGTAAATGTAGAAATTCTTTCTGGTGGATGTATGTGGGGATTGCTGGTCGACGTGAACCTGGTGGGCCACAGGGTCTGTATCCGCGCTGTATCTCCAAACTAAACTAAACAGGATATGTGGTGCACGTGACATTCCTTTCACAATATTTGCACATTATTTTCTTTGTTGAGTTTCAGCATCACATCCGCAGAGGAGTTGGTAAATTAGGGGGTTTAGAACCTCTATCTGGATACACAGACATGGCACTGAAGCAAACAAATATCTTCTGCTCAAGCCCGCTGCCATTTTCAATCCTCCCCTAACTCTTTCCTTCCCCTGTCATTTAGTGCAGTATGGAGGTGAGAATTCTGTGAGGTGCCTTTAGACAAACCTGACCCTGGACAATCCGCTATGTGCAATGTTGGGTTATTTGGCTTAATTCCCACCTTCCTGCTTCTAAAGGCAAGACCATCAGTGAATTTCAGTAGAAATCTCCACTCTTTAATGTAATTCCAAATGTCCAAAAGAAATGTTGCACCTGGAATTTGAAAAAAAATCTAGGGCATGCTGTCATTGTTTTTTCACCTCTTCCTTCAGTATCACCCTTGTCTTGCAAAAGTGACCTCCACCTCCATTGCTGCCCCATTTGGTGTGGGAATAATTGCCTGCATAAACCCTTTCTCCTTTCTCTGACACCCCCTTTCCCATTTTAAAGTTACTGCCACAATCTTCCATTATTTATTTCATTCATCCTGTCTCTAAGCTTTTTTCCAATTGACTTTAAGTGGTCCAGAAGTGTGAAAACACATACCTCCAAATTCAGGGAGTTTCTTCCTAGCTGTTAAGACGTAACTGAACCATTCTATCAACAATTAGTGAGCGGTCCTGAGCTACCATCACCCTCATTGGAGACCCTCGGATTATCTTTAATCAGACTTTTCTAGACTTTACCTTGCACTAAACATTATTCCCTTTATCCTGTTCCTGTGGACTGTGGATGGCTTGATTGTAATCACGTGTAGTCTTTCTGCTGACTGTATAGTGTGCAACAAAAAAGCTTCTTACTGCACCTCGGAACACGTGATAATAAACAAAACTAAATATGTACTTACAAGTAATATTAAAAAGACAAGATGCTGGAGCAACCAACATCTGCAGTTCCTTGTTTCTACAAGTAACATTAAAATATCTGTAATAATATGTTCCTGAGGTAGTCAACAATAATGTGCTAAATTCTTGTAAACATGATTAAATGTGTTAACTCTGAAGCACATTGACAAACATTTTAACCTAAGCTTTCATCAGCTCTGATGTCAAGTTTCAAAACATTCAGCCAAGCCTGAAGAAGTGTCTCGACCCGAAACGTCACCCAATCCTTCCCTCCAGAGTGGCTGCGTGCCCCACTGAGTTACTCCAGCTTTTTGTGTCTCTCTTCGGTTTAAACCAGCATCTGCAGTTTTTTCCTACACATTAAGCCAAGCCGACTCTTTCTGGTGCCAGTATATCTTTGTGTACTTCCAATGATAACAGCAAGGAAAAACTGGTACTGGTTTAGTTTAGTTTAGAGATACAGGGCGGAAACAAGCCCTTCGGCCCACGAAGTCCGTTCTGACCAGTGATCCCCGTACACTAGTGCTATCCTACACTCTAGGGACAATTTACAATTTTTACTGAAGCCTGTACATCTTTGAAATGTGGCAGGAAATGAGAGCACCCGGGGAAAACCCATGCGATCATGGGGAGAACTTGCAAGCTATATTTATGTCATGTTCGCATTGCTAGCATATGCATTATTATCTTTTATCTCATATTAAAATATCTTACTCTTCCCAACCAAATACATGGCAGATGGTATTGCACCATGCTTCTGTAGATAAAGATCATTTTCATTTAATGACAGGGCTTTTTTAGTCCATATGTGCAAAGCAGGATTTTAATGGACCTGATAGTCACCTTTACAAATGCTAATCTGTTAATTGTGCAACTAAACCCTATCTGTTCAACCACTCAGTATTCACCTGATAGGGCTATGTCAATTTGATTATCAAGTAAGCAATGCAAGATCCACGACTGTGCATCTAAAACAGATTTATAATTCACTTTGTTGCTCAATTTATATATTCTATGTTTACATAAAAATGGCTCGGTATATGTATATTCCCTTTACAATAAAATATATTCTATGCAAGCATTAGTTTTAATGTTTATACCTGAAATGATACTTTTCTTGACTCAGAACATATTCTACGAATGAGATGTATGAGCTCATTGACAGGTTAACGACTAAGAATTTCATTAGGCTGGGGAATGGTGCATGAAGCTGATGGTGTGATGGGTCAGTCAGGGTGAGGGTGCATAAAGGACAGGGGAATTGGTTTAACTTGATCCAGGTCAATGTGGCACTTGGTAATGATGTCCATAAGCTCAGGCGACGAGAAGAACAAACACAAGAGCAGCAATTGCCCAGCTCTCCGCAGGCTGTCACACTTATACCCCTGTCCCACTTAGGAAACCTGAACGGAAACCTCTGGAGACTTTGCGCCCCACCCAAGGTTTCCGTGCAGTTCCCGGAGGTTTTTGTCAGTCTCCCTACCTGCTTCCACTACCTGCAACCTCCAGCAACCACCTGCAACCTCCGGGAACCGCACGGAAACTTGGGTGAGGCGCAAAATCTCCAAAGGTTTCCGTTCAGGTTTCCTAAGTGAGACAGGGGCATTACCCTTGTGCATTGAGGTAGGATCCAGTCTTCACAATTAGTTGGAGGGGGTAGGGGTGAGTGAGCAGTTGGGTTATGGATATCATGGTAAGTGACATTGTATTGAAATGCATCGCATGTTACACTGAGTCAGAAAGGTCAGGTGAGACATGTTGTTGGGAAATAGCTGATGCGGTAAGAAAAATTGATGCGGGTTGAAAACTTCAAATTCCACGGGGTCAATATCGCCGACGACTTCTACTGGACCACCAATATTGAAGCAACAACCAAGGAAGCACACCAATGCCTCTACTTCCTGAGAAGACATAAGGGCCTGTCCCACGTTCACGACCTAATTCACAACATTTTTTTACTCGTGGACATTTTTCATCATGCTAGAAAAAATGCCCCGACCTACTTGATGCTACGAGTACCTACGATTAGCATCACGGCCTGCTACGACCTACTGCGAGTATGAGTCAAGGGCAAACTCGGCAGAGGTCATGAATTAGGTCGTGAAAGTGGGATAGGTCCTTTAGGAAGTTTGACACGTCCCTAACAACCCTCACCAACTTCTACAGATGCGCCGTAGAAAGCATTTTAATGGGTTGAATCACAGCCTGCATATTCTCTGCCTAGTCTTTGGACATGTCCCAACACCTCCAGGTGAAACAGTCCCTTCGGTCCACCGAGTCCGCTCCGACCAGCGTTCCCGCACACTAACACTATTCTACACCCACTAGGGACAATTTACATTTTATACTAAGCAAATGAACCACCAAAAAACCTGTACGTCTTTGGAGTGTAGGCCAACATTGGATGTGAGCAGAAGCTGATAATTTTGTCCACCTACCAGTTGCTAGTTCCAAGTACTAGATTCCACCGACAAGGCTTGTGAGGATGCAAAGCTCTTCTAAATTGAAGGGGGCCTCAAGGATTAATGGAATATTTTGTTTAAAATTTACTTCAGATTTTAGTGATACAGCGCGGCAATGTTCCCATTGGCCCACCAAATCCGTGCCGACTAGTGATCACCCCATACACTGCACCATCCTACACACTAAGGACAATTCACAATTTTACCAAAGCCAATTAACCTAGAAACCTGTATGTCTTTGGAGTGTAGGAGGAAACTGGAGGAAACCCACTCGGTCACAGGGAGAACATACAAACTCCGTACAGACAGCACCAAGGTCAGGATCGAACTTGGGTCTCTGGCTCAGTAAGGCAGCAGCTCTACTGCCATGCCACTGTGCCGCCCAGTGATGTTGTGGCCCATTAATATTGCAGAATTAGTTCAAGGTGCCAGTCTGTAAGATTATCCAAATATTCTGTTGATATGCTAACTCCCTGTTTATATCACAGGTGGGTGCTGGATTATGGAAAGGAACTGTGTGTGTGATCTGGTTGAAGATGTTTGAACATTGGTGCCACATATCCTTTCCCAGAGTGGACACAGGGCGGTTGCATATCAACACATTCAGTGACGAAGTATGCAAAAGGCATCAGGAACACCCAAGAGATGTTGGAGAAGAGGAAAACAAGGTTCCACAGGCAACACTTTAACTCCCCCTCCATTTCCCACATTGACCTTTCTGTCCTGGGCCTCCTCCATCGTCAGAGTGAGGCCCAGCACAAATTGGAGGAACACATGTCATATTTTGATTGAGTAGCTTACACCTCAGCAGTATGAATATTGACTTCTCTAACTTCAAGTAACCCTTGCTTTCCCTCTCTCTCCATTCCTCCCCCTTCACAGTTCTCCGACCAGTCTGACTGTCATTGATTACATTTTACCTCTGTTGTTACCTTTTCCCAGCTAACGATCATCTATTCTACATTATCCTTGATCCACATCCCCTTTGTCTCGTTTTCACACCTTTCACTTCCTTATCTCTGTATCCTCTTCTCCCCCGACTATCAGTCTGAAGAAGGGTCTCGACCCGAAATTTCACCCATTGCTTCAATCCAGAGATGCTGCCTGTGCCGCTGAGTTACTCCAGCATTTTGTGTCTATCTTCAGTTTAAACCAGCATCTGCAGTTTCTTCCTACACACTACTCCTTTCCCAGGGTTCTGCCTTCTATCAGGTTAAATCTACATCTCTGCGCCAAGCTGCTCAATAGTCAGATTTCATAATCACCAGCAACACCTAAGAAGAGACAAGGGTTTAATATTTCATCCAAAAGCCAGCACGTCTGTATGCACAGCATGCTCTCTTTACTTCACTGGAGTTAGCCTAGATGTTAGAGCTCAGTGTTCTGGGGATGGACTTGAACCACAGTGCAGTTGAAGACAGCTGATACCACCACCTGGTTAAAGAAGGGGTCATTGACACAGAGAGTTCTCCTTCCTGCAAACTATGGCTTTTGATTCAACGTTGCATGGTAAAAGAAATAGTCTTCACAAAGCCAGCACCATCGAGCCAACCTTAACACTACAAGAAAGTTAGATTGGTTGAGGTCTAACGAGCATTGAACATAGAGCATTGACCTCAAGCAAAACCAAAGCACTGTCTGTTCTCTACATACATGCCAAATGGCCAGTTATGTTCTCCGAGCCTTTCTCTGATTGGGATCTTCAATATTTTATCATGTTCTCTAAACATCTCTCAGTCTCCGGTATCAAACTCAAGCATCAAATTCTCGTCCCTGAGCTCAGGCCCCTAACTAACTAGACTGGAACATCATTAAAAAAGAAATGTAATGTCTTAAATTCCATTAGCGCCAGTCACAGATGGTAATAGGTTACTCATCACTCACCCATCATGGCCTGTTATTTAAAACACTATTGCCTTTTGTTTCACTGCCTAGTGCACTCGTTAATGTAAAACTTTAATGTTTCAATACCTAAAATTGGATTTTAAAATGACCTGTGGCTTTATGAGAAGCACCTGGGCTAGATATACGAGGCATAGTCGGATGTGTTTACTGGGGATTTGCTTAACAGCTGCAATCCTTTTCATACAGTAAGTAGCTTGCCATCTGCCATTCTGAGGAGAATTTGCTGAGCTGGCCTCAATTCTCACAGCGTTTTAGTTTAGTTTAGTTTAGAGATACAGTGCGGAAACAGGCCCTTCGGTCAACCGAGTCCGCACCGACCAGCGATCTCCACGCATTAACACTATCCTACACACACTAGTGACAATTTACACATACCAAGCCCATTAACCCACGAATCTGCACGTCTTTGGAGTGTGGGAAGAAACCGAAGATCTTGGAGAAAACCCATGCGGTCACGGGGAGAACGTACAAACTCCGTACAGACAGCACCCATCGTTGGGATCGAACCCAGGTCTCTGGTGCTGCCAGCACTGTAAAGCAGCAACTCTACCACTGCGCCACCGTGTTCTTTTAACTTCTCAAAAAGTACTTTTGAAAACACCTTTTGCAAAGCATGATCAAATTGCCCCATTAAAACATTGGAATGCAATTGCTAAAACTCTGCGGGGTCATGTGTGATCAGTGGAAAGGGAAACTGAGTTAACATCATATGTCTAAGTCCCAGCGACAAAACGGATTGTTCTGATGGATCCAACAAAGGGTCTCTGCCCTGAAACATTAACTTGATCTTACTTTCCACAGATGCTGCCTGACCTGCTGAGTATTTCCACCATGTCGAGGATGGCGGTCAAGGACGGGCCATGTGGGTGCAGGAGGACAAACACACCACCGGGAACAAAGGAGGACCTGGCGCGGGATACTTTGCAACTACGTCAACGCCCTTTATATGGCGACTCCTTGCATACCTTGGGTATGCAAAACAAAGAACATCACTGTAATTGTCACATGTGACATTAAAGTACCATTCATTCAGTCATGCATTCATTTTCTGTTTTTATTTCACACTCCCAGCATCTGCAGTTTTTTGGTATAAAGTTGTACCTCAATTATTTCAGAAGCCGCCTCATCTCCCAAGTTTCTATTATCGAGGAACGGTTTCTTGCACCTGTTTTTTATAATTCTTTAAAATATATATATCATTTGGAGCATTAAATGTGAAGGTCGATCTTTTGTTCACACATTGAAGCTCAAAATAGAATCTGCTTTCGTGGTTTTGGAAGAATGCCCAGTAACTGGGAGCTCACACCATGCAACCTGTAACAACACTCAATAAGGATCAGCATTGGAACGTTTCCCTTCAAACTTCCCTGAAAGTTATTCCAGGGCGGCAAGTTGGTAACAGCGGTAGAGTTGCTGCCTTACAGCACTTACAGCGCCAGAGACCCGGGTTCAATCCTGGCTACGGGTGCTTATATGTACAGAGTTTGTACCTTCTCCCCGTGACTTGTGTGGGTTTTCTCCAAGATCTTTGGTTTCCTCCCACACTCCAAAGACGTACAGGTTTGTAGGTTAATTGGCTTGGTAAAAATGTAAAATTTGTACCTAGTGTAGGGTAGTGTGAATGTGCAGGGATCGCTGGACAGTGTGGACCCGGTGGGCCAAAGGACTTGTTTCTGCGCTGTCTCTCTAATCTAAACCAAAAAAAGGTCAGAAATCTAAAGAAATGGTCCCATAGCTTGAGAATCTACTGCCCTCTCCAGCATCATGTCTCTGTGTGCCATCTAGTGTAATCCTGATCCTGAAAGATGGATCGTCAGCTTCCTACTGCTGCTGGCTTAGACCACCTCGATCCCAGGCATTCCTGGAGCTTTGATATTTGACCACCTGGGTCTGGTTAATTGCGATAGTTTTCTGACGAACAACCAAAAATGTTCAAGGAAATTATTTTCTCTCCTGGGTGGCTCTGAAGAATGAACAAGAGACTCATCTTAAAACTATAAAGGTTCTTGGACAATCCCGGTGGAACGTCAGTCGTAGCTGAACTTTAAATTTTCTCCTGATCGTGAGTGGCTGTAAAAATGACATCTATATTCTTTCAAGTTTCAAAGCATGAGGGGTGATCTTAATGCTACCTGCAACATGTGTTGATTACGAAAGGGTAGATAACTAAAAAGCACTGTTGAGAAATGGTTTTGGAAGGAATTTTGGAGTGCGTTCCTATGAACAAAAGTTTAAAGGCACTATAAAACTTGGCACAAGGCTCAACACATAGCTTTCTGAGTTCAACAAAGATGGCTGTCCGAGTTCATTAAAGATGGCTTTCTGAGTTCAATAAAGATGGCTGTCTACCAATTTCAATTGAAGATAGACACAAAAAGCTGGGGTAACTCAGCAGGACAGGCAGTATCTCTGGAGAGAAGGAATGGGTGATGTTTCGGGTCGAGACACTTCTTCAGACCCGAAACGTCACCCATTCCTTCTCTCCAGAGATGCTGTCTGTCCCGCTGAGTTACTCCAACTTTTTGTGTCTATCTTTGATTTAAACCAGCATCTGCAGTTCCTTCCAAACAATTTCAATTCATGTTTAAACAAACATAGTTAAATCATGATGTTGGCACAGATATTTGAATCTCGTATTCACTTGAAGATTTCATAACCTTCTCAAATAATTCACATAAACCTTTTTTAAAATTGGTCACGAATTCTGCTTTTTTGAAATTTTCTGTGGGTTCATTCTGACACCCGGCATGCTACTGTGTAAAACCTTCCCTTGTGATTCCTTTGGGAATTATATCACAATTAGGTTCCTGATTCATGACTGGAATCATAGCTATTTCAACACATTTAAACCAGCAAAGACATCAGTAAGTTATGGGATGGAGGAATGACAAAATATTTACAGCAAAGAAACAAGTCTTTCAAGCCAACAAGTCCATGCAAACATGTGTTTATTGTAGAAGCCTCCTCCCAGAAACTTATAGCTGTGTCAATATATCCTGCTATTTATTTCTCCCTCATGCTAGCTCAATTACTCTTGTGGTAGCTTGTTCCTTAAGATTGCGTTTGATTAATTGGGTCCAAGATGAAAGTTAATGCTTTTGATTTCCTTTCTTTAATAAATTGCAAGGAACCTTCTACGTATACAGTATGCTTGGGGTGGGGGCAGTTAACGAGAGAATCATATCTTTCTCATCTGGTAAACACCAAGTGAAAGAAATTCCTCATGCAATAGAAACACTAAAAGTGCACAAATAAAACTTTGCATTGCAAATATGCAGCATGTGATTTTGTGACAGTTTTTTCTGAAGTACATTAGCCAATAATAAGAAGCGAATCCGAAATGGGTAAATTGCAGGATTTTCATGGTGTTGTTAGTTTAGTTTAGTTTAGCTTATTGTCACGTGTGCCGAGGTACAGTGAAAAGCTTTTGTGAAAATCTTGAGTCATGGAGGGGTAGAGCAGTAGAGTAAAAAAAATCCCTTTGGCCCAACAGAATCCATTTACATTAACGCAACATTAATCACAAGGTTGATAGTGTAATACTGTCCAAATCAGGTCACATTTTCCTCAAAGAGATGTGTAGCGAGGAAAGGGTTATATCATCCTGCTTTGGTTCCAAACCTAGTATACTTTTCATATTTGCACCAATTGCCTGTTTATTTGCACGATCAACAAGATGTGTACATTGAAATAATTTGTTTCTTTCTGCAGCTTGTGTACATCATGGGGGAGTAGGGAGTGTGAGTTTATGTATTTTAATTCTGTTTCTTGTAATTTTATTGTAAATATTTACTTGGTGCTGCGAGCGAGATTTTTTCTTTTACTGTTCATTGGCAATAAAATCTGATGAGAGATGTGGAAGGGTTTCCACACAGTGCTTAGTATAGTGACCAGTTTTTTTTTTTAAAATGCTGCTGCAGAACATTTGGGCTGGTAGAGCCACTTCCTCACAGCGACCAAGACCCAGGTTCGATCATGACCTTGGGTGCTGTCTGTGTGGAGCTTGCGTGTTCTCTCTGCGACCGTGTGGGTTTCCTCCTGGTGCTCCGGTTTCCTCCATCATCCTAAAGACCTGAGGGGTTTGTAGGCTAATTAGCTTCTGTGCCTCTGGCACCTGGGGAGTGGATGTGAAAGTAGGATAAAGAGGTAGTGTGAGCAGGTGATCGATGGTCCATGGACTCGCATGGGCCGAAGGGCCTGGTTCCATGCTGCTATTCTTAAACCAAAGAAAAGCACATGCTGCTGAAGCAGCTGATTTTCAGCTGTTGATAAGACGGCAGGTTGAACTTCCTGACATTGTAGGTGAATCTCTGGAATTCTCTCCCGCAGAAGGTAGTTGAGGCCAGTTCATTGGCTATATTTAAGAGGGAGTTAGATGTGGCCCTTGTGGCTAAAGGGATTAGGGGGTATGGAGAGAAGGCAGGTACAGGATACTGAGTTGGATGATCAGCCATGATCATATTGAATGGTTCGAAGGGCCTACTCCTGCACCTATTTTCTATGTTTCTATGTTAACTTAAATACAAATGGAAAAATGGCAAAACAAGGAACTGCAGATGCTGGTTTACAAAAAAAGACTAAGTGCTGGAATAACTCAGCGGGCCAAGTAGTATCTCTGGAGAACATGGATAGGGGATGTTTTGAGTCAGGACCCTCTTTAGATTAATTGTGGGGTGGGGGCAAGACTTTGGGGGGTGGGGGCAAGAAAGAGCCTGTCAAGTGATAAGTGGATACAATTGAGGTGGGGGGGTTGAAAGATAGATGTTTGGACAAAGCAAGAGGCATAAAGACAGAGGTAGAGTAAATGTAGGTATCTACTGCTTGTGTCAAATTACCTGTTTTCTAGAAATTACAAGAGTTCAATAGTGCTTCATTATCATACGTGCAAAACACAGTGATATTTAATTGAGTTGCAGGTTTATGCTAGAGAAGACACAAAATGCTGGAATAGCTCAGTCAGCATCTCAGGAGAACATGAGTAAGCGATATTAGGGATCGGGACCCTTCTTTAGCCTGATTTTGGGCAGGGGGGGGAGAAAGCTGGGAGGGGCAGACAAAAAGCCTGGCGGGTAAGAGGCTGACACAGGTGAGGAAGGTTATTTAGGCGGCAAGGTGACGCAGCATTAAATTTGCTGCCTCACAGCGCTTGCAGTACCAGAGACCCGGGTTTGATCTTGACTATAGGTGCTGTCTGGGCGGAGCTCGTATGTTCTTACAGTAACCCCGTGGGCTTTCTCCGATCTTCGGTTTCCTCCCGCACTCCAAAAGTGTACAGGTTTGTGGCTTAATTGGCTGGGTTAAAGTGTAAATTGTCCGTAGTGTGTACGGGATAGTGTTAATGTGCGGGGATCGCTGGTCGGTGCGAACTCGGTGGGCCAAAGGGCCTATCTCCACACTGTGTCTCTAAACTAAAACCAAAGATGAAAGACAGAAAATGGGAGATAAAATGATTGAAGTGTTGTGAATTGTGAATCCAGAGGAATGAATGTAGGGGAAGAGGTCCAGGTGGAAGGGGGGTGGGGGGGGGGGGGTCCTGGTTCCTAACGTTTACACTAGCTGGGATGCAGTTGTTTTAAAGTTACAAACGTTGAAAATGGCAAAACTATGGTTAAATATTTATTTTTATTACATTTGTTTTCTTTCCATCCATTTAATTATTGAGAATGTTTTTGTGCTACTTCGTGCCCTTCTGGACAGAAGACAACAATCTAAAAGAACATCATTTATTTAAAAGATGAAACAAACAAGGACACAGATGACTTGTATAAATTTAAATCTGCTCTGACAGCATTTTAAAAATCACCAGAGTGGGAGGGAGTAGCGTCTAAAGCAGGAACTGAGATTTAGTTTGAAAAATGACCAAGGCCACAGCAGGAAATTATTTCACAGTAAGACAATCAACACAAGAAAATAAATTGTTCTGCACAAAAAAATCCTCACTGAACTATCAAATTTTCGACGTGAGGTGAATGCAAAATTATAACAAGGGATAAAAAGAATGTTTATTATTTATCGATTTTAAGATACAGCATGGAAACAGGCCCTTCGGCCCACCAACTCCACGCCGACCATCCGTTCATATTAATTCTATGCTATCCCACTTTCACATCTACTCCCTACAGACTTGGGCATTTTATAGAAGCCAATTAACCTACAAACCCGCAGGGATTTGGGAAATGGGGCACCCGGACGAAACCCACGGGGTCACAGGGAGAACGTGTAAACTCCACAAACAGAGAGCACCCGAAGTTAGGATTGAACCGGAGTCTCTGGTGCTGTGTGGTAGCATCGTTACCGGCAGATTATTTCAATTCAAGAGTTTTTATTAGTCATATGTACTGGCAGCAAAACAATGAAATTCTTACTTGTTGCAGCTTAACAGGCCCATAAAACCAATAACACAAATAATATATAATAATAGAATATTAATGACAGGTTGCCATAATAGTTTTAAAAAATCAATAGTGCAACCAAAGGCACGGTCCAAAGAGGTGTGATGTTGCTGAGGTTAGTGTTGTGTAGTGTTCAAGAACCTGATGGTTGCTGGGAAGCTGCTGCTCTTGAACCTGGTGGTCCAAATAAAACCAGGAAGATTTACTTTTGCAAAGTTTTCTTCGTTGCCAGATTCATAAAACGGATTTTGGTTAAAATTAGGTTATTATCAGAAGTGGCCCCTGCCCAAGAACACATCTAAACTCCAACTAAAGAAGTGGACACCCTCAATTTCCAGCGCACACTCGTTGCTTAGCAACCCAGGACCCAAGATCAAAATGCTTTAGCGTTTAGGGCAAGGCTTGAGTTAGCACATTAATGATTTTAAATAATTAAATTGCTGTGAATAACAGTATTTGACTTTTTAAATAAGGAAATCAGACCAGGTATGTTTATGGTAATTTACAACTTTTCATATGTTGTCAAAGGGATGCTGTATTAGCTGAGAAAATAGCACCTTATTGTTATGATGGAATATCAGGATATCTCTAAAGCAGAAGAGTATGCAGAAGATTAGAAAGTGATATATTACTTGAATATAGCTTTTCTTTTTCACAGCCAAAAGGAAATCCAGATTCTGGTTTACAAAAAAAGACACAAAGTGCTGGAGTAACTCAACGGGTCAGACAGCATCTCTGGAGAACACGCATTTTGGGTCAGACCTTTCAGACTGGGGAAAACGCTCACACAATGAACACCTTGCACCTGATACGAGGATTTCTGAAGTTGTACTGTCCAGAGTAATAATAATAATAATAATAATAAATAATAAATACTTTATTAATCCCCTTTTCAGGGGAAATTCAGATGTGCTCAGGACCTGCTTGCAGAACATGGAAGAATGGATCTCCAACTTCAGATAATCTGTTCCTCCACAACATAGCAACATTGAGGGCTCACTTCTAGCCAACATTTGGGAAGCCAGAGCTGGAGGAGGAGAATGAACTGAAAATAGAAGGAAAAATCAGAGGAATCTCAGATTGGGATGGTCAGAAAGAACCACTACCAGACCTGGATTCCAATACACACAATTTGAAATTCCAATTCCAGAGTAATTCCCATCCTATCATGCTCCCATAGCTATTTGACTGAGGCAACAACAAATCATCATTTCAAACCATTATACATAGCTTTCCTGCAATAAAAATATCAAACATCAACTTGTCAGCCCCAAGAGTATTCACTTTGCGCCTTTCTTACTTGTACAGTGCTGCTCGTTGCGTTATGGCTGGCAAAAAGCTATTGACTTTCAAAACCTGAAAACATTGCAAATGTTAGTTCTTCTTCTTATCGAGTCCACACACAAGATTAGAAGTTGTTCAGCCAGAGCTCGGCATCTGCATACAGTGGTGTCTGTCTTGTTGCTTCTTGTGCTTGTCGGGGGTGGTGGTGGAAAGATTGGTGGAAACAGGGCCGCGACGTGAACGCTCTTTTCTTGACCACTTGGCAAGTGTTAGTGAGCCAGCAACACAAATTGTACCTCACACATCCTACCTCGCCAAGAACCTCGACTAACTACAGTTCGCATACCGCAACAGGTCAACGGTAGATGCAATTTCACTGGCTCTCCACTCCGCACTGGACCAGTTGGACAATAAAAACAACTACATCAGGCTGTTGTTTATAGATTACAGCTCGGCATTTAATACCATCATCCCTTCCAAGCTGGTTACCAAGCTCACTGAACTGGGCTTCTGCGCATCCCTCTGCAATTGGATCCTTGACTTCCTCATCCACAGACCACAGTCCGTTCGAATTGGAGGAACCACTTCATCCTCAGTAACAATTAGTATGGGAGCACCTTAAGGCTGTGTGCTCAGACCCCTGCTTTACTCACTCTATACCCATGACTGCGTAGCTGGTCAAAGCGCGAACTCCATCATCAAGTTCGCCAATGACAGCACTGTGGTTGGACGAATCACAGATGGGGACGAGACAGAGTAGAGAAGTGAGATCGACCGACTGACCAAATGGTGCCAGCACAACAACCTGGCTCTCAACATCAGTAAGACCAAGGAACTGAATGTGGACTTTAGTTGGGGAAGGATGAGGACCCACAGTCCTGTTTATATCAACGGGACGATGGTGGAGAGGGCCAATAACTTTAAATTCCTGGGCGTGCTATTTGTTCCCATAGCTATTTGACCAAGATCAGAAGATCTTTCCTGGACCCAGCACACCGATGCAATTGTAAAGAAGGTACATCAGCGACTCTACTTCTTGAGATGATTACGGATGATTACGGAGTGAAATGTGATCGCCAAACAGCCATACAATAAAAATAAAGAACACAACACACGATAGAGTCCAACACAAAACATCCCCACACAGCAGAATCAAAGTTTCCAACTGTGAGGGAAGGCACCAAAGTCAGTCATCTTCCTCTAATGTTCCTGATGTTCACCCATGGTCGGGGCCTCCGGACCCCTCCGCAGTCACCGCTATGGGCAGCCCGCTGTTCAGGCCCACTCGCCGGGATGGAACTTCGACGTCGGAACGGGAGGCCAACCTCAGAGGCTTGGACCTCCAAAACGTCCGCTGCTTCCCTCCGGAGTCCGCTGCTCCCGAAGTCCCCAGGCCGCGCCGGGCGGAGATTCACACTGGCAGCCCTCGGCAAAGGGCCCCAGGGACTCTGCGATGTCGCTCAGCGCCGCCCTCGCTGGGAGCACCGCGTACCACAGCTCCGCGATGTCGATGCTGCAGGCCCAACGCTCCGGAGTTTCAAACGGCGATCCAGGTAGGTATCGCCTGCTGCTGCCGAAGCTCTGCTCCAGTCCCCATCTCCAGTAGGAAAGGCCGCTCCGATCCAGTGGTAGGCAGCGAGGAGGAAGGCCAGGACGAGACTTGGAGAAATAGTTGCATCCCCGCCAGGAAGCGACTGGGAAGCGGCTTCCCCCTTACCCTCCGCCCCTCCCCTACATAGAAAAACAAAAGTATCCCCAAAACAAACTAGTTAGACAAACTAAAATTAAAAAAAGATGGGGAAAAACGGACAGACTGTAGGCAGAGGCGCCTTCAATGGGTTCTTCATGAGGATGGAGAGTGACATAGTTAATTCAGAAACAAGGGTTCTGAACTTAAAGAAAGGTAACTTTGAGGGTATGAGACGTGAATTGGCCAAGATAGACTGGCAATTGATTCTTAAAGGGTTGACGGTGGATATGCAATGGAAGGCATTTAAAGACCGCATGGATGAACTACAACAATTGTTCATCCCAGTTTGGCAAAAAAATAAATCAGGGAAGGTAGTGCATCCGTGGATAACAAGGGAAATTAGGGATAGTCCAGCAGAGGAGGAGAAAGGGCTTAATTAGGAAAGGGAAAATAGATTATGAAAAAAAACTGGCAGGGAACATAAAAACTGACTGCAAAAGCTTTTATAGATATTTTCTATTTTCTATGTTTCTATGTTTCTAATGGAAAATTGGTTCAAGACTCTTCCTATGTGACCAGAGGGCTACCAGCCCCACCAACCCCAATCAACTCTGCATTCATGCCTCCTGTAACGCTCAATTACATTCTTCTAAAACATTAAGCAAGGCTCAACAGTGGCGATTAAATACATTCACCTTATCAACAGTAGCATCTTGGTTTCACTTCGACCTTTCCAAATTTTGTGTACGTATGTATATGTGCGTGCATATATATATACCTGTATGTGTATTTGTGAGTATGTGTATATATACACACACTGAAGTTTTTTTCTCTCTCTCGTTTATTATATTTTTTACAGTGTACTAGGTTTACATATTCTGTGTGCTGCTGCAAGTAAAAATATAATTGGTACATCTGGGACATATGACAATAAAACACTCTTGACCTTGTTGTCACATCTCCTGCAGTGGCTTCCCTCTCTGTCCCATCTCAGTGCCCTCTCAATAACCAAGCCCTATGCTACCCATTGATAGCACTTCCATTCTTGAATCAAAGATGGCCTTACAGATTTGTTTACCCCATGTTGCCTGATTGCTTGAATTTTAGCCAACTTAACACTGATAAATCCAAAGGCATTTCATTCAGCTCCTACCTCACTAGTTCCAGAGTTCAGCCATCCTCATCGCGTATGCTCAGTCCAGCAACCTGCAGCGCCAGTGATATCAAGAACCTCAAGCCAAACTCTAAACCCCATTTTCAAGTTATTATCAGGACCCCAAGACTTTCCTTACACAGCTTCCTTTCTGTATCCGAACACGGGTTTATCCGGCTCTTGTATTACTGTCCGTCTTTGACTTCAATGGCCATACCCTGTTCTATGTACCATTCCCAGCCACATTAACAGCAGCCCAAATAGGCTGAGCAATCTCAGCCCCTGCAGCTTCATGCCTCATGGGATGCAACATGTAACATGCCACATGCAACAAGCCCTCGTCTGCTTATGACCTCCATTCAAGAGCACCCTTCTAATTTCACCACTGGTAGAAGTTTCTTTAGCCAACCTGTCCATACTCTCTGCAAAACCTTTTGGAAGCTCGTGGTCGTCATCTGGAGCATACCTTTGATCACCTCCCATATGTCTCTGACTGCTGCTCAACAATTGTTTATGCCTCAACAAAACAGCTTGCAGGGATTATTATGTTCAAAGTCCACTGACTGCATTGTCATTAAGTAAGCTCAACGCTAGTTTAACAAAATGACCAGAAGGCGCAATGCATCCGCGGAGCACACTTGAAGCTGGTTTGATACTGCATTCACTCAATGACAGACTTGACCAGTGCCATCTGCTACCATGGGAATACTGGAAAAACCTCCCACTAGATCCAGGTCAGCATCTGATTTAGGAGCTATATATTGTTAATTGAAGCAAATATAATAAATCTGTAAAACTGCCAATTCTTGCGGAAAATTTAATGAGCTTATAATCGACAGCACTGTTTAAATAGGTATTTAATTATACAGGAGTGTTGCAATCAATAATTAACCATTTTATTGAGAAGCTGTTATGTCACTGCAGAAACAATTAGTATTATTTCAGTAATCTGTAAACACAATCATAACTGCCTCATAAATATTTGAGTTTCTTAATGTGTTATTAATTAAGTATGGAATATTTTTAAATATATTCATTGCATTTGGTGCAGTGCGGAGCGTTAGATTGAGATTTAAGTCCAAACAATCTCCACTTGACCAACAACCCATCTTTTTCCCTTTCACACACATATGGACCCGATGTGAGGTTTTATCATTAAATAAGTATCTTTTGCATTGCCAGCATTTGTACTTCTGAATACATAAAGGTTAGGCCTTTGTAGTCTGGCGAATCAATGCAGCAAAGCACTGGCTAATATCATGAAGGTTAAACAAGGAACTGCAGATGCTGGCTTATAAAAAAAAGACAAGTGCTGGAGTAACTCAGTGAGTCAGGCAGCACCTCTGGAGAACATGGATATGTGAAGCTTTGGGTTGAGACCCTTTTCTAGACTCAAATTGCTGGAATAACTCAGCAGGTCAGGCAACATTTCTCAAGTACAGAAGAAGGTGTTCCATGTTCTCCAGAGATGCTGCCTGACTCGCTGAGTAACTCCAGCACTTTGTATCTTTTCACTGTCCAATATCCAGGTCCTATGAACTAATATTCAATGGTTCTCCTTAACTTTTACTTTCACAGGCCCATTCAGTCCACAGAGTCCAAGCCAACCACTGATCACCTATTCACATTATCCCACTTTCTTTTAGACCCCATACATTAGGGGAATTTTTTTTTAAAACAGAGGCCAATTAACCCAATAATATCTTTGGGATGTGGAAGGAAACTAGAGCACCCAGAGGAAACCCACACGATCGTAGGGACAGCATGCAAACTCCGCACAGGCAGCACCCGTGGTCAGGATAGAACCTGGGCCTCTAGTTCGGTGAGCCAACAGCTCCTAACCCAAGAGCATAGGTTTGTTTTTTTGATTACTGGAAAAAGGCAAGGGGCTGAGAGGGGAAAATAGATCAACCATGATCGAATGGCAGAGCAAACCTGATGGGCTGAATGGCCCAATTCTGCTCCTATGTCTTCTGATCTTCGTGAATGTAGCACAACGATTAATGAAACAACAGTTGAGATCCACGAGTGTGCTTCTGTTGAATGGTGTTTCATTTCACATAGCTACTGATTATAATTTATTTCAGCTATTTAAATTTCCATTAAAAGCCTAACTTGCCATCTCAGAGGATAAGACACTACGTCTCCTCAAGATTTATTGTTGGCCCCTTCACTCATCTCCACGCTGCTGTACATGAATTCAGCAAACACAACATCACGTTCTATCTGCATGGTGATGACATTCAGTTAGACCTCAGCAGCATCTGTTTCTCAGCTTCCATCGTGTCATTGTGTCCACTGTTCAGTATTGTATAACTGATGAATGAGAAGGACACAGTCTTCAGTTCTCTCCACAATCTTTGCTCCCTGACCGTAAACTCCAACTAATTATCCAAATATTCATGTCTTGGCATCGTATCCGAATCCAAGCTCAGCTTCCTGCTTTGCGCCTTCCCCCCCATTGCCAAGAAGGCCACTTTGTCAAGCTCTGCCTCAGTCAGAGCATTACCAATAGTGATATCAGCTTAATATGCTGTTGCACCCGTTGAGTTTCTCCAGCATTTTTGTGTACCGACAGATAACAATCCTGCCTTTGTTACCTGCAGACCTATTAAGTTTTATAGCTGACATTCCACCCTCTGAGTTTATCCAAAACATGCATCCCTTATCCTAGTACCATTCACCGCCACTCTCATATGAACTCCCTATCCGCAATGGCTCGATTTTAAGCCTCAAATCGCCACGCCTTGCCCTCCCCATCTACATAACCTCCTCTACTTCCACAACCCACTGAAATCGCTACACTCTGTGCAAAGCAAGCCTTTTACACCTTACTTTTCTGTGGTGCCATGCTTTTAACTGCCTGGACCCTTAACTTCAGATATATTTCCCTTAAACGTTTCACATCCTTAGCTCTCAATCCTCCTTTAATATGTCCTCCGCTTCTCACGTCAACTAAGCATTTTAGGCCCCATTCCAAAATCTTCAATTATGTCTTGATGTCAAATTTTAGCATATTTTGCTTTGTTAAATGCTGATGGAATAACAGCACAAGTGACTGGAAACTTTGTTGGTTCCAGCAATGATTGTTTAAAAAAGACAATTGGCTGAGTTAACTACAGATTGATCACTTCCACTTTCTTTATCTGACAAATTAAGAGGAAATGTTAGCATGTACTTAAGTAATAAGGCAGATCAGCTGAATTTACTCTGAAACAGGGAATGTATCAAACCTCTAATGACTAGAAAGAAAAACTTAAGTTATGTAGTATTTATGCCTTCAACCCAAAGTTTCCATAAAACTGCTATTTTAAATTAATTTATACTATACTCTTAAAAATTAATTCCACTTTAAACAAAATTGGTATTGCCTCGTTGGTGACCCTCGGACTATTTTTGATCGGAATTTACTCGCTTTATCTTGCGCTAAACATTATTACTTATCATGTATCTGTACACTGTGAATGGCTCAATTGAAATCAATTTCCGCTGTCTGGTTAGCACGCAAAAGCTTTTCAATGTACCTCGGTACATGTGACAATAAACTGAACTGAACTAAATTGATTTTAACCCAAAGGCATACAGCAGCATTTCTGCATTATTTAATATTATTGTAACTATTGTTTATTATTTAGGTTAAATATTTCAAGCATTACAATAAGACAAATTGTTAATATTTTGCTTAATAATGGAATTTTTCCAGACTTTGCAGATGATTGCTATTTTGACCTTACTGTGATGCGCTCAAGAGTGAGAGTCGTCGAGAGCACTGAATTGCTGTTTGTGTACTCCAGGTTGATTGCATTAGTTGAAACAGGGTGGACCACGTGAAAGTTGCAATCTCCCACCTCAACGTTAGGCTGTGCACGCCATACGCAAGAAGAAGAAGAATCACTGAATTGCTATGTGCATCAATAAAATGGTGAATTTCTTACTTGCTGCAGCTTTACAGGCCCATAATTGCAATAAAAACAGTTACTTTGCTTCTAATATTGTTTATTTTTATTTCAGATTTCCATCATTTCCAGGTTTTTTTCTTTCCAACCTGAAATATCAGACTGAGAAATCCTGGGCTGGTTACACTTTTTTTTAAAGTTTATTTTGGATACAGTGTGGAAACGGACCCAATGGCCCACCGTCCACGCCGACCAACTATTCGCCAAGAATTAGTTCTATCCTGCACACTAGGGACAATTTACAGTAGTCAATTAATCTACAGACCTGAATGCCGCGGCACCAGCAGGATTAACAAACTCATCAGGAAGAGCGGCTCCATCCTGGGGGTGGTGTGGATTCATGGGAGATGGTCTTGGAGGGGAGGATGCTCCTCAAACTGCGGAGCATCCTGGACAATACAGATCACCCCCTCCATGACACACTGGTTAACCTGAGGAGTACCTTCAGCAACAGATTGGTTCCACCAAGATGCCGTACAGAATGCCACAGGAGACCCTTCTTTCCTGTAGCTATCAAACTGTACAACTCCTCCCCCTTCTGTCATGGGGTAGACTGTCTCCCCCCCCCCAATCTTTGCACATCCCCAATCCTTTCCACTCGTCACTTTCATTTCATGTTTCATGTACTATATCGTGTTTTATGACTGTGGGCAGATTAATTTCCCTCCTGGGATAAATAAAGTTCTATTGTATTGTATCGTATCGTCTTTGGAAACATGGGAGGAAACCCAAGCACCTAGAGAGAAAATACTAACTCCATACAGACAGCACCCGTAGTCAGGATTGAACATCGGTATCCAGCACCGCAAGCAGTAACTCTACTTCTGGGCCACTGTGCTGCCTGTGTTATGAGCAATTTGTTAACAACTTAGTAGAATGCTGCCGACCTACATTTGGCCCATCTGCCTCCTTCCCAATCATGCAACCAGTCCCCAAAATCAGTTCTTTGTAAAAGGACAAAGACTCCACACATGCAACGGCTGAAGTAAGATTAGGTCATTCCTTGCGAGAATGTTTTGAGTCTCTTCTGGAATCATTCGAGCCAAACCCTGTTGAACTGTGGAAAGTCATATGGTGTGGTAGCAATTCCTTCCTCATTTTCTCTCTCAGAACAGAACCAGTCAAGAAATGTTTAAAACACCAGCTGCTAACATATGCTGCAAAAGCCGCATTGCTCACATACTAATTATATAGCATTTGCAGTTATGCCCTTGGGCTTGCTACTACTGAGCTGGGTAGGAACGGAAAAGTCGCTTGGTCAAAACCAATATAAAACCACATCGACACCACCTATTTATTGTGATTGCTCCCTTTACACTTCATTGTGTGGAGAGTTTGTATAACTGGCTTCCACTGTTATTCTGATGGAGACTTTAGTCAGACTGCACCAGAATTTGCATATTTTGCAGATCTAACTTTTGCACACCTGTGCTTACAAGATAAAAAAAGTCCAAACAAATTGCATAACTAAATTGCAATTGTGAGATCTTTCTCTCAAAGTCACTCGTGTGAAGAGAAATTTTTTTGCTAACATTTGATGTTGCCGATTTTCCCCCAAGTTCGTCCTCCATTTTCAAGAGAGCCAAGGGTGTTTAATTGTCATATGTACCAACAATGGAACAACTAAATTCTTACATGCAGCGGCACAACAGGCCTGGGTCGAAGAACATGGATGGCAAGCTTTGTCAACAATGAAGACAGTGCACATATACAAAACCAGCCAGTTCATATATTTTACTTTATGACGTTGCATGGTCAGGCATGAGAAATGAAGATGGACTCCTCATTATATGAGAGCAAAAAAAAGAGAAACAAAGGATTGTTACAGTCCTGAAAAAAACACGATTCTACCACAGTCTATGTTGGCTCTGTGTAAAGAAATCCAGTCGGTCCCTGGCCCCTGATCTTTCACCGGAGCCTTGCAAATGTTTGATGTGCAGCTATTCATCCAATTAATATGAATATAAGTAGTAAGCACACTGTGCTTGAATTTGTGAAAAATAGCTGTGGATCTTTTTCAATCCTGTTTACAATTTTCTCTTTCCCATTCTGTCACCAGAGAGTGTTTGTTTCCTGAGAGGAGCACTGTTGCAAAGGGAAACTCTCTGGTGTAAATAACTATGATTTAACACCCTAACATCCATGCAGGCATTTCCAAGTGAGGGATCATTAGTGAATGAGCACAAACTCTAGCCTGTACCTCATTCTCTTCTTCAGCCTATTGCGAACAACAGATGTGACATTTCCTGAATTGGTCGAGGTACATTCATCAGACTAAAATCAAACGGGAGATCTTTATAACCCCTCAGAAGATTTAAAACAAAAACAATCAATCATCCAAACCACTTCAATTTATCACATGCTGAAAAATGTCAACCTCCACTTTTTCAGTCAATTTTAAGTTATTAAGCTATAGGTCACATGAAAGTGGTGCCTTTGCAGGGTTTTATTCAAGTTGTTCCAAGTGTACGATAAAGAAGAGTTTATGTGGATCGAGAAGAACAATTCATGTCTGAAGAGGGGTCTCGACCTGAAACGTCACCTGTTCCTTTTCTCCAGAGATGCTGTCTGACCCACTGAGTTATTCCAGCTTTTTGTGTCTATCTTCGGTTTAAACCAGCATCTGCAGTTCCTTCCTATACAATTCATTCTTAATGATCACCATATAAAATCATGGAGACACACTTAAAAATATGCTTTCATTTGGAAACAGATAATTGCAGTCCATCAGATGCTATGTGACCTCACTGGAGAGGAAAGTATGGTTCCATTGAAAGAATTGGAAGAAATCATTTATGGCATCTAACTGCTGTCTGCTTGCACAGAGAGGCCTGTGCTAATACCTGGTCCAAGCGTAGGTTATCATTGCTGAGACTCATCCAATACACTGGGGAGAACTTTAACTCCATGTGGTATCAGGGATAACACCAACACTCACAGGAGGGTGAACAGTCCCTCACTGTCCATGGGAAGGAAGAGGTACTGGTATCTCAGGCTTGCCCAGCCACTTAGTCTTAGCCGCAATAGACGCGCTGGCTGTCTAGGGCTTCTTTGCGACTGTCTACTCTCGATCATACAGTGGCGCTAGTGGTTTCAGGTTTGTCCCAGTGGCTCAATCTTCCTCAAACTTGAAACAGGAGAACTCAGCTAGCAAGGAGCCACCACACCTTGTCTCCCTTCCTCTATCCTTTTTCTTCCTTGCTCTCTTTTTGTTTTCTTCCTCTTTCTCTCGTGCTTCTTCTGTCGTCATCTCTCCACTGGCTGGAATGACTAGGGAACAGGCTGACAAGGTTCAAGTGGCCAACCAATGTCAACTAATTGCCTTTATCAATGACGCTGGGCATTGGCCTCTCCTGGCCTTTCAGCCAGTGATCGGGACAGAGCGGGCTCCAAGCCAGGGGGCGCTGTCACACCCAAGAACATATTAGAGTTGGTCAACTTGGTAAAAATGTAAAACATTTCAGCATCTTTAATGTTTAGCTGGACTGGGTTTAATCTTACCAGAACGAACTCTTTCTTAAAACAGGTGGAATCATAAAGAAACTAGAAGCCTATTTAATAAAATTAATGAAAGCCAATCAAAAATCAGGATGGCACAGCTGGTAGAGCTGCTGCCTCACAGCGTCAGGGAACCTGACCTCGGGTGCTGTCTGATTGGAATATGCACATTATTCCTAGGATTGTGTGGGTTTTCTCCAGGTGCTCCAGTTTCCTCCTACATCCCAAAACGATGTAGGATTTGCTGATTAATTTTCCTTATTAAAATTGTTGGTAGCAGATGCGACGACATAATAACATCAAACTAATGTGAATGGGTGATGTGTGGGTTTGTGGGTTAATTAGCCTCTGTAAATTGCCCCTAATGACTAATGACCACATGTCGGATAACACGGAACTAGTATAAATGGGTGATCGATGGTCAATATGGTGGGCTGAAGGGCCATTTCCATGCTTTATCTTTCAATCAATCATCTTGAGTCAAAAGCCTGAAATATTCAAAGTACTTGGCAACTGATGAACTGGTAAATATGTAGTAAATATACAAAGTAGGCAAAGGTTTTCTGATCAATTTAACAGTGGAATGGCAGATGAGAAAACATTATGCAGAATGCATACTGCTCAAGGTTTGCCTGTAATAAATGATTAAGTAAGAACTTTTCTGTTCATTTAAATTACACTTAGCATTTCCATGGATTTTAGATTAAGTGGTAACCCCAGGAGAATGGGGTTAGGAGGGAGAGATAGATCAGCTATGATTGAATAGTCGAGTAGACTTGATGGGTCAAATGGCCTCATTCTGCTCCTACACTTATGACCTTATTACCTTATTTACCCACTTCTGCCAGAAACTATTTGAAGACTCTGCTTCCGATGTCCTTTGAGAAAGGGGGTTCTAAACCCTCACAGAGAAAATAAATTCTCTTCATCTGTGCCTTAACTGGATGATCCTTATTTTTAAACAGTGACTTTGTTCTGTATTCTCCCACAAGAAGAAAATACCGCTCTGTGAAGGCCCCTCAAGATCTTCTATGCATCGGTTAAATCAACCCTCACATTTCTAATCTGCAGCAATACAATGCCCATGCAAAAGTTCCAAACAAGACGACCTATCTTTTCCAGTTATCAGTCAAGAAAACTGCCTCCAAATATCCTCCTTAAATAAGATGACCAATACCATATGACCAAGTGCAGGATCGGCGATCATTTCGCTGAACACCTCCGCTTGGTCCGCCTTAACCTACCTGATCTCCCGGTTGCTAAACACTTTAACTCCCCCTCCCATTCAACTCACTGACATTTCTGTCCTGGGCCTCCTCCACTGTCTGAATGAGGTCCAGCGCAAATTGGAGGAACAGAACCTCATATTTTGCCTGGGCAGCTTACACCCCAGCAGTATGAACATTGACTTCTCTAACTTCAAGCTTGCTTTCCCTCTCTCTCCATCCCTCCCCCTTCCCAGTTCTCCTACCAGTCTGAATGTCCCCGATTACATTTTATCTCTGTTTGCTTTGTTGTCACCTTCTCCTAGCTAACAATGCTCTATTCTACAGTTCATACTCAGCAGTACTCTTCCTATTACCAGGTGGGCTTTGCTCAACCTGAACCTCACGTTCATACTTTTACCAATTCAGGGTTTGACTTCTCCAACATTCTGTGGACTACACTCACTTTTTCATCTTCCCAAATATTACAGCTCATTCAAATGTTCCCAAATGTTATAGAAAATAGGTGCAGGAGTAGGTCATTCGGCCCTTCGAGTCAGCACCACCATTCAATATGACCATGGCTGATCATCCTAAATCAGTACCCCGTTCTGCTTTCTCCCCATATCCCTTGAATCTGTTAACCCTAAGAGCAATATCTAACTCTCTCTTGAATACATACAGTGAATTAATCTCCACTGCCTTCTGTGGCAGAGAATTCCACAGATTCACAACTCTCTGGGTGAAAACGTTTTTCCTCATCTCAGTCCTAAATGGCCTACCCCTTATTCTTAAACTGTGATCCCAGGTTCTGGACTACCCCAACATCAGGAACATTTTTCCTGCATCGAGCCTGATCCCAGAATTTTATTTGTTTCTATGGATCCCCTCTCCCCAATTCCATCGACAGAGTATGGAAACAGACCTTTTGGACCACCTTTTACAAGCAGAACAAGATGCCCCATGTACACTAGTCTATCGAGGCAAGAATTCCCGTAAACAACCAGGGTCTACTGAATTGGTGGCAAGGGTTGAGTTTATAATTGCGTGAGATGCACGAGATGCCGCCAAAATCAGTGACATAAAACAATACAAGACAGAGGAATAATTAACTATCAAATGAGTTCCTTGGCCTTCTTTATGGGGAACAGGATCTGAGCAGTCTGCAGGTCATTAAACCATCAAAAACAAAATTCCTTTGAACAATTATATTCAGATTAATTGAATCCTGAACTAATAAATTAACTCTATGAGAGTTTCAAAACAAGAGGCTGTTTCATTTTAAGCTCTCTTTTTATGGCTGTTATTTTATATCGCTGAATCAGAAAGCGATAGGAATTGCAATCAAGCATGCCACGCAAAACAATGGCAGGGAGTTAAAGTTAAACAAGGATGGAAATTTTCTGTACAAGCACAATAAGCGCTAAGAATAAATTCTGTTGTTAAAAATTATTTTAATTTAAATTCTCCGCAGCATAAAAGTATGTAAATTTCTGCAAATTAGCTGATTTTATTCTTAGCTTTACCTCATAACTTTAAATAAAATGGTACTTGAATAGTTAAGCTGCATGTAAAAAGTATTTCTATGCTTTAGTCTGGTCAAAAAGTTGATAAACATTGGAACAGTGGACACTGGGTAAACTGAATCCAAAATGGTCTCGGGGCAAGCAACAAAATGTTAGTCACTGAGAGGTGAAAATGTGCTTAAAGGCCTGTTACCAATTGGGTCTTCTTCTTCTTGCGTATGGTGTGCATAGCCCAAAGTTGTAGGACAACTTGTTCTATTTGATCTTATTTGCTTGTGCACGGCAGGTTGATTACATTTGTTGAAACAGGGCGGATCACGTGAAGGTTGCAATCTCTCACCCCACCAGGTAATATACAAATTAGCCATAGGATTCAATGTCCTATTTCTATGATTAAGATACAAGAGGTAATCTACGGGAAGATAATGCTGGTGTGATCAGATAAACTGAAAATTGACTTGAGGATATCATAGAGACGTGCAACGCAATGCAGAATAGCATGAGAACATATCGTACATGACAGCAAAAACTAGCTGAATTCCTTATAAACCTGGTGAAATTCTCCAATTCCATATGCCTAAATATCCTTGGTCAGAAGCACACAAAGTGCAAGGAGTAACTGAACAGAACAGGCAGCTTTTCTGGAGGACATGAATAGGTGATGTTTCGGGTTGGGATCCTTCTTCAGACTGATGGCAATTGGTGGAAGAAAGCTCGATATGATGTGTGAGGCAGGAAAAATCCTGGCAATATGGGACATAAAGAATTGCAGATGCATTAGTTGAGAAGAAAAATGACTATAGCATATCTAAATACAGAAACATGGAATGTTATCCAAGTCTGAAGAATGTTCCCATCCCAAAACATTGTCTGTCTATGTTTTCCAGAGATGCTGCCTGACCTACTAAATTATTTCACCACATTGTCTTCTACACAATATTTTAGCTTCTGCTGCTCCTTGTATCGAGTCCTTGATCAATGGCTCCTCTACATTGTTCCATCAGCTGAGTACCTCTGAAAGTGCTCTTTATGAGTCATAGTCGAAGACTCATACTGTGTGGAAACATGCCCTTCAGCCCAACTTGCCCACACCAACTATTTATGCTTTAAATAAAACATAGTACAGTACAGGACAAGAACAGGCCCTTCTGACCACAATGTCTATGCTGAACATGATGCCAAGACCAACTGTTATCTGCTTGCATATATTCACATAATTCCCTGCATATCCATATGCCCACCAAAAGCCTTTTAAATGGCACTGTCATATCTGCCTGACCCATCACCATTGGCAGTGCATTTCAGGCACTCACTGTGTAGAAAAACCTGCCCTGCACATCTCCTTTAAACTTTGCCCACTCACCTTAAAGCTATGTCCTCTCGTATTTGATTTTTCTATCCTGAAAAAAAAGGTTCTGACTACCCTATCTACGCCTCTCATTTATTATTAACTTTTATCAGGTCTTCACTCAACCTTCGACGTTTCAGAGAAAGCCATCCAGGTCTGTTCAATCTTTCCCTGTAGCTAATACACCTGGCATCATTCCGGTAAACCCTTTCTAAAGCCTCCTCATCAACCATTGTCCTATAAAGCTGCCTCATGACATACAGATTCTTATACTCAATGCCCCAACCTACGAAAGCAAGCACAGCATATGACTTCTTTACCCATCTACCCACTTGTATTACCACTTTCAGGTGGTTATGGACTTGAAAGTAAGATCGCTCTGTGTAGCTATGCTGTTAAAGGTCATGCCATTAATTGTATATTTTCCCCTTATATTTGATCTTCCAAAGTGCATCACATCATACTTGCTTAGATTAAACTGCATCTGCCATTTCTTTGCTCATTTCCGTAGCTGCTATATCCCGCTGTATACTTTTACAGCCTTCCTCACAGTCCGTGACCCCAGCAATCTTGGCGTCATCTGCAAAATTACCAACCAACCTGTCTATGTTTACGTCCAAGTCATTTATATATATCACAAATCATGGAGGTCCCAGCAGAGATCCCTGAGGAACTCAACTGGTCACAGACCTCTAACCTGAATATTGTCCTTCCACCACAACCTTATTCACTGGAGTTTAGAAGGATGAGGGGATTCCTTATAGAGACATATAAAATTATAAAATGACTGGACAAGCTAGATGCAGGAAAAATGTTCCCAATGTTGGGCGAGTCCAGAACCAGGGGCCGCAGTCTTAGAATAAAGGGGAAGCCATTTAAGACTGAGGTGAGAAAAAACGTTTTCACCCAGAGAGTTGTGAATTTGTGTAATTCCCTGCCACAGAGGGATGTGGAGGCCAAGTCACTGGATGGATTTAAGAGAGAGTTAGATAGAGCTCTCGGGGCAAATGGTATCAAGGGATATGGGGAGAAGGCAGGCACGGGTTATTGATTGGGGACGATCAGCCATAATCACAATGAATGGCGGTGCTGGCTCGAAGGGGCGAATGGCCTCCTCCTGCACCTATTTTCTATGTGTTTCTATGTTTCTAACCTTATCGTAAGCCAGTTCTGAATCCATATGACCAAGTCATTGTTAATCCCATGCATCTTAATCTTTTGAAACGGCCTACCATGGGGGACTTTATCAAATGCCTTAGTAAAATCCATGTAGACAACATCCACCATCCTACCCTCATCGATCACCTTCGTCAACTTCTCAAAAAACGTGATCAAGTTGGTAAGACATAACCTGCCACCTACAAAGCTATGCTGCCTGGCCCTAATCTATTCTCTTTGAAATGGGAGCAAATCCTCTCACAGAGAATCCTCCCCAGAGCTTCTCTACCACTGACGTGAGGCTCACTGGCCTTTGTTCATACGTTCATACGTCAGGAGTCTGCAGAAACGCACTCCTTACTAGTTCTTGTAGGCCTCATTTTGAAGTTAGGATGTCCAAATTTGCAAAAAATATTGCAAAAATACCGAGAGCATTGGCTAGGTTTTATTTATAGTATTTGGTATCTTCTTATCTGCTGCACATTCTTTCATAAAACAATGATCACAATAACCCCAACGCACCACCAACACCACTACCCCATGTTATTTAACTTTAACTTTTGGCAAATGGGCATATTAGAGAATATGCAGACAGACGAAACTGCAGATGCTCGAAACTTGAGCAAAAGCGAAGTGTTGGAGAAACTCACCAGTTTAGGTAGCATCCGTTCTGTCCATTCCCTCCGCAGATACTTCCTGAGCCGTTGACTTCCTCCAGCACTTTGTTTTGTGCTCAATATGCTTTATCTTTCTCATTTATCCAGGTAAAAATTGCATCAGCCAATGCCTTCAAGTAATTAATGCCTTCTGTATAAACTGGTCCATGTCCTTGTGTATGCAATCAATCTCACTTGTACTTGTTATCTTACTACATGAGTTGATGCCAATAGCATATTTCATGTCACACACTACAATTGGGATTATGGGGAGAAGGCAGGAGAATGGGGTTAAGAGGAAGAGATAGATCAGCCATGATCGAATGGCGGTGTAGACTTGATGGGCCAAATGGCCTTATTCTGCTCCTGTCACTTAAGACCTTATGACAATTCACTCTATGCCTGAAGCTTCCATCTCGAAGTATTGTTCTGGGTTATGTAAAACGAACATGTAGTAAAACAAGGTTGTGGGAACATTGCTTGAAACCGAAGTTGTAGCTGGTAAACAAATACCAGGAGACACATTCAGCATAAGACAGCATGAACAATAGAACAATAGCGCAGTGAATCAAGCAGTCATGGGACATGTACACGGCCAAAACACCTGGAGCAATCCTGGAGGCATTCAGTACGTGGGACTTCCTTCATTCCCATGACAACAGTGACTCAAGATTATCCCTGGTGTAGATGTGCATGTTGTCCATTGTAATGGTGACAAATTTGCCGTCAAGGGTGACCAGGCAAAGTTTTTTTTTGGAAACATAACTGGTGAAATGAAGCAATGTTGCACAGACAGGGAAGTTGTTCTATAAAGGTAGGTTAGAAAATGGAATAAGGGAAGGCCTCTCAGCCAAAAGCCGTATTCACCCAGAATGTTTAAGGAGCAAATCTCGTACACAACCCCAACATCTCCAGACCCTGATCTGAAACGTCACCTATCCTTGTTCTCCAGAAATGCTGCCTGACTCGCTGAATTACTCCAGCACTTTGTGTCTTATTTTGTGAATCAGCATCAGCAGTTCTTTGTATCTCCACCTATTGCTTTCCAGCTTTGTCCTGCTCCCACCTCTCTTTTCCAATTTAGATCCCCCAAACTACAATCAGTCTGTAGAAGGGCCACAAACTGAAATGTTTCCTGTTCATTCCCTTCAAAGATGCTGCCAGACTAATGGTGTTCCTACAGCACTTTCTGCTTTACCTTCAGCAAGGTGTCATCTCTGAGATGTGTCAATTGCTGCAGTCACATCTAGCAACACAAGGTTGGAGAAGGACAGAACTTCCTAGGACTGAAAAGTCACTGTGCATAATAGGTTTCATGTTTGTGACATCTTCTACCCTGATGTATGAGAGGTGTACTACTCTGCTGTTAAAGGGAGCTCTCTCTGCAGTGACCTTTTCATCTCATTCCAACCCGCCTGAGGCAAAAATGAATCCAACTGTGAATGGAAATGAAGGCCTCTCACCACTCTTCCCTCTGTCGCGATGTGTGGCAGCATCCTCTGTAATTCTCCTTGTGATAATCAGTGCTCCTCTGCCGTGGTTAAAACATCACGGAATGCTGGTCTTCCTCGGTTTCTGTCCTACCCCTGACTATTACTTTCCATCCTCGTCTGCAAGGAAGTCTCACTGAGTGCCCTGCATGGATAAGAAGTTTAGGATGTTGTAATTGGTGGGGATGCGAGATATTGAGCAGTAGATAAGGCTATCAGTGCTTTTGGAACGATCTGCTCGCTGAAGATGAAACACTCGATGTGATAAGTCGTGTCAGATCATAAAAGTTCTTCCAATGTTATATTCATCTGTTTGGGTCTGATCTCAGTTGCCACTAACTCCTGCTGCTCCTTGATCGTTTATGGGGATTCTCCTTTTCCCCCCATTTCCCCCACACTGGTAAGTCTGAAAACCTTGATTTATGCTCTGTATCATTGATTGATTGATTGATTTTGATTGATTGAAAGGTACAGCATGGAAACAGGCTCTTCAGCCCACCAAACCCATGCCAACCATTGATCTCCCGTTTACATTAGTTCTATCATATCCCATTTTCTCATCCACTCCCTTCACACTAGGCGCAATTTACAGAGGCCAATCAACCTACAAACCAGCAGGTCTTTGGGATGTTGGAGGAAAACCATGCGGTCACAAGGAAGAACGTGCAAACTCCTTACAGACAGCACCCGAGGTCATTATCAAACCTGGCACCGTGAGGCAGCAGCTCTATCTATGTCACCGAGTGGCGCTTTGATGGCAGCCTCGCCTACAGTTTGTCTGTCCTTTTCGTCATTTTTTTGGTTATTTTTAGTGTGTTTTAAAAGTTTGTGTAAAAGTTCTCTGGTTTGTTTAATGTGGGGGGTGGGTGGAAGGAGTCGGGGGAAACCTTTTTTCAATCTCTTACCTTGCCGGAGATGCGATTGTTTTCCAGGTCGTATCTCTGGTCGCTCTGTGGCCTAACATCATGGAGATGGAGGCCTTGTTTGTGACTGACTTTGAGCCCCACCGCGGGGACATGGACTTACCATCTGAGCCGATTCCTTGCCTGGTATCGAAGCTCCAACCGCGGCCTCGGACATTAACATCAAGGGCTCGCAGTCTCGGGAGAGACCGTCGGGAAGCTCCAGAAGCCGCACGACGTCGACGTCGTAAGATCGCCCGGCACGGGCAAGCTGAGATTCCCCCCCCCCGATGCTGGAGCTTGATCACCCCGACGAGGAGGCCTGCCGCCGGCTATGGGAGTAAGATCGTCCCGTCAAGGGAAGGGTAGAGGCCCCCGACTGCGGGTGGACAAAGAAGGGAAGAGATTGAACTTTTTTTCGCCTTCCATCACAGTGAGGAATGTGGAGGAGTCACTGTGGTGGATGTTGATGTTAAAATGTATTTTGTGTGTTCTGTTGCTATTTATTAGTATGACTATTTGACAAATCAAATTCCTCGTATATTGCAAAACATACTTGGCTAATAAATTAAGTATGAGTATAAGTATCACAGTCTGAGATTGCTTAAAGAATCACAACCCAGATTGACATTTGAAAGATCTCCCATTTTCGACTGCCATAATATGCCTTTGCTTTAAGAAGAGCCTGTTGTCTTTAAACAGCAGTAGCAACTTGCAGTGCTAGCCCCTCCCCCCATCTGTTGCACATAGTCAATGAACTGAGACTGAAGTGCTGGCTGGATGTAGTAAGCATTTAAAAGAGCAGAAGGCACCAATTTAACATGCTGACTGTAATGGAATGAATGGGTGTGGACTAATCCCCATGCCCATTTATTGTAGATTTGGCAATTTAAGATGACCAAACTTAGTTCAGAAATATTATTGATCATTTTAACTGCTGACATCGTTGTGAAGTTTGTTTGTAAATATCATTTATTTTTAACCTCTGTCAGAATCCACCAGTTTTGCAATTTTTCAGTAACATTTCCCTTATTTAACTTTTGCTTTCTCAAGAGTATATATATTTATATATATATATATATATAGTCGCCTTTAGTGTTATGGCAGCAGCAATTTTAGTTCACAACCACTTTAACTGGGGACTGATTTCCTTATTGCCTGGTAGGCGCTAAGTATTTAAAAAAAACACACCCTTGGGTGTGGTAGTGACACTCTGTAGACAGTGAGGGCAAATACTCCCCATCATTGTTTAATCTGATGGCACCTTGTCCCTGTATGATCGCTGCCAGCTCTTGATTGTGAAACTGATAATGTTTCATATACAGGTAGTGCATGCAAGAAATTCGGTCTCTTATCTTCATTTCGTCTGTTAACAACGAGATCACTATAACATTCATTTCGATTAGAGAGGGAGGTTAAAGCAGCTTTAAATTGATAGAGCAATTGGAAGTGCGGTTCCTATTTATTGAATAGGGGAAGAATGAACTGCTGCTGGAAGTGGTTAGTGGGTAGTATTTAAACAGTAATGTTCAGTGATGATTCTGGCACAGATGAATTGTTATTCATACTGCAACTGAAGGGCATACGTGATCTTTCCAGGATGTTCTGAAATATTTATATCTGCTAAATTCCATTATCAGATATTTTGATGCTTTGAATGGCAAAGAGTCCATTCCTACACCTGGTGACTGAGATATCATATTTTTGCATTTTTTAACAAAACTGTTCAATTGACCTGATCTAAATCTGTTAATGTGATTCTAGAAGATATGTGGAAACGCAGAGTTGCAATTGTACATTTTGCTGCAGAATGTTTAACCATCTTCATTTTTGATTTGGCCTGGGACAGGAAGTCGTTATATACACAAATACAGTGAAGTTCCACTACAATGAAAAGCTTACTTGCAGCAGCATCACAGACACATAGACTCAGACAAAACACAAAACATAAATGATATGTAAAGAGCGGCACAGTGGGACAGGGGTGCAGCTGGAAGAGCTGCTGCCTCACAGACCCGGGTTCAATCCTGCTGCAGGTGTGGAGTTTGCACGTTCTCCCTGCGACCATGTAGGTTTCCACCGGGTGCTCCGGTTTCATCCCACGTCTCAAAAGCAAGCGGTTTGTAGGTTAATTTGCCTCAGTAAATTGCCCCTAGTGACCAGGGAGTGGATACAAAAGTGGGATAACATGGAACTCGTACAAAAGGGGTGATCAATGGTCAGCGAGGACTCGGTGGACCGAACAACCTGCTGTTTCCATGCTGTATCTATCGATTCAATTCATTTCAAATTATATAAATTCGACAAGATTGAAGAGGAAAAAATTGCCAAAAAAAACGACATTAGGGCAAAGCACAATTAGAAAACAAGTCCATGGTGGTGCGAAAGGTGTTCTGTGGTGTTAAGCTGTTGAGGTAAGATTTAGGGGGGGCCGTTAGAGAGGAAGGGGGGGGGGGGATCACAGAGGGGGGGGCAGTTAGAGAGGTCGGAAGAAGGGTTTCGGCCCGAGACGTTGCCTATTTCCTTCGCTCCATAGATGCTGCTGCAGCCGCTGAGTTTCGCCAGCATTTTTGTGTACCTGAGGTATGATTAAGGTTGTGAAAGTCAGTTGAAGAACAAAAGACAAAGGACAAAGGACATTTATTGTCACATACACCAATTGGTGCAGTGGAATTTGAGTTACCATGCAGCACACAAATCAGATAAACACAACACTTTAGAATTTAACATAAAACATAAAAAACATAAAAACCTGATGTTTGTAGGAAAATAGATGTTGCTGTGCCTGGTAATGTGGGACTTCAGGCTTCTGTATCCCCTGCACGGTGGTAGTCATGAGAAGAGGGCATGGGCAGGAAGGTAGGGATCCTTGATGATAGATGCTGCCTTTTTGAGGCAGCCCCAGAAAAAGACGATCCAAGCATAGGAGATGCTTTTCAGTGGCCGTTTTTAAATTCGCACTGGGCAAAGTACAAGGTGAAACTGAGCGGCTGAGACACATAAACGTGATTCACTTCAGTGGACCATGGCAAGTTGATCACAGAATTAAATGGGGTCAAGGAAAGAGCGTTCACGTCGTGGCTCTGTTTCTACCAATTTTTCCACCACCACGAACAAGAAGGACAAGAAGCGACAAGACAGACACCATTGTATTCAGATGCCGAGATGTGTGTTCCACTCTGGCTGAACAACTTCTAATCTTGTGTGTGGACTCGATAATAAGAAGACAGAATTAAATGAAAAAGCAGATTTGGTGATGATATTTGTGGGAGCATGAAGAACCTTTTGTCCTTCTTTGGTGCAACCTTCACCCGCAGAAGTGAGCATCAACCAAGGCCACCATGGCAACACTCCCCTCACCCTCCTCAAGCTCCAACAATACTTCACTTCCGGCTAAGGAATCTTCGGAGTTCAAACTTTACAGCTCCACCCTCCTCAGTTGGTGACTCTCGGACTTTCATTGATCGGACTTTGCTGGCTTTACCTTGCACAAAATGCTATTTGCTGATCATGAATCTATATACTGTAAATGGCTCGAACGTAATCATGTTTTTTCTTTCTGCTGACTGGTTGGCACGCAACAAAAGCTTTTCACACTATCTCGGTACACGTGATAATAAGCTAAACTGTAACTGTAACATCCTTTCTTCTCTTCCTCTACCTCCTATTATCCACCCCCCATTCCACCATCCATCATCACCTTCCCAACTCCCCTTCCCCGTCGCGCATCCCCCAACCACCAACCCCCCCTTTCCTATTGCCCATCCCCCGACTCGACATTCCTCAACTCCCACCATGCACCACCACTCACCCATCCCCCTTCCCCATCGTCCCACCCCCCAATCCCGCATCCATCCTCACCACGCACCCATACACCCCTCCACCTCCCAACCCCAATCACCCACCTCTTTCCCCATCATCCATCCCCCCACCATGCATCCCTCATCCCCATCATGCACCACCACTCACCCATTCCCCATCCCTCAACCCCGCCACAATTGGAACATTTATTCAGTATTGGCAACGCAGTGGTATTAATATAGTGTGACACAATTAAACTCCCAATTTATGCAATAGTTGTAAATTACCCATGCATGTCACTATTTTAATGAGGAATTGATTGTAATGTGTGATTAAAACAGTATAAAAGAGTCTATTCAGAATTTTCCCATTGAATTTCAAGGCAGATCATCTCCAATGAAACTAAGCCTTTACTGTTTGCACTGAAGTGGTGGCTTTGATAGCGTGGCTTAGTGGGATTGAGGATCAAATATTACTGCACATCTGCCCAAAACATGTCCTTTCAAGTACTCAAAGCTCCTGAGAAAGAAGGGAATGCCTTTTACCTAACATTTGTTGGTCACATTTAATAAGAGTAAAAAATTGGTATATTTGAAATAAGTTTTTATCTTATAATCTTCATTTGATCCTTTGCAATATCCAAGTTGTGCCTCTTGAGTAATTTGAAAACATTTCCCTTAATATCTCGAGTTAGCATTTACTTCTCTGAAGTGGACAATTTGTTTTTATTCAAATCGTTACTCACTAATGCATCCTGAAGATCTCCTCAAACTTCCAGATACGTTTTACCTTGAATTTAAAAATAACCAAACTTTAATTTGGGACGATGCAGTACCAGCGTGCACAAGGAAATGATATTTCACCATTGTCATTAATCCTTTTACATATAGCAATGCCTAAAAACCCATTGTTCATGCCTGCCACTGTTATCTCGCAATAACTTCACTAGAATTAGCAAGATTGGTCCAAAAGAACCTCACCAACTTAAGATAGAAATACACCAATATAATTTTGGATACATGTGGACATAAGGAATAGGAGTAGAATTAGGCCATTCGGCCCACCATGTCTACTCCGCCATTCCATCATGACTGATATATCTCTCCCTCCCAACGCCATTCTCCTGCCTTCTCCCCATAACTGACACCCGTACTAATCAAGAATATATTTATTTCTGCCTTAAAAGTATCCACTGATTTGGCCTCTACAGCCTCTGTGGCAAAGAAAAATCCACAGTCACCACCCCTGACTAAAGACATTTCTCCTCATCTCCTTCCTAAAAGTACATCTGCCACACCAAAGCTCCCAGGGTAACTGGAAATATTGGTCCCCACTCTCAGAATAGGAATGAGGTCTAACTGAGGCCTTGGTTTCTTTAACCATTTTTGTCTCACTTTTACATTTCTTCTTCTTTTTCAAAGAAGATTGTTGGAAGTCTGGGCGACTTTCAAGCTCCTGCATTCATCTACTATGACAGCCATTGTGTGTATCATCTACCATTGATGCACTAATCCCAATCAGGGTTGTGGGTTCCCATTCCTGCCTCTGCCCCACAGCTCACTGTCACTTGCTGTGCAAATACTGGATGGAGATTCTGCTCTACAGAAGATAAAGTGGAAACTCTTGGCAATATGCATGTTATGGGGACACACTGTGAGGATAGTGGGACGGACAGATAAAGGCAGGTCTACAAGCCACATTTCCATCGCCAATAATTATTGATGATGGGAAGGGTCATGCAGTTGCTGCAGCACTGTACCACACAGTGGCACAGCTGATAGAGCTGCTGCCTCACTGCACCAGAAACCCGGGTTCGATCCCGACCTTGGGTGCTCTCTGTGTATAGTTTATTCAATCTCTCTGTGACCACATGGGTTTCCTCTGGATGCTCCAGTTTCCTCTCACATTGCAAAGTTATACAGGTTTGTAGGTTCATTGGCCCCTGTACATTGCCCCTGTGTGTAGGGAGTGGATGAGAAAGTGAGATAACATAGAACTAGTGTGAACGGGTGATCGATGGTCGGTGTAAACTCGGTGGGCTAAAGGGCCTGCTTCCATGCTGTATCTCTAAATTAACGCTAAACATAATAATTGTGCAATCCTTGATGTGGATAATGTATACTAGATGAAGTGGGACCCGTTGGGTCCCATGTTCACACGGGAGGGCTGGTCCCCCAACGCAATATTCCACCTCTCCACCAATTCCAATATTGGCTTTCTGGAGCATTAGTATGGGTGTTGTGAGCCGAAGGGACTGGTTTCCAGTGGGCTAGTATGGACATTGTAGGCCGAATGGATTCTTGGGCTGGCAGCTCAGTCACTCAGGTCTGGTGGGCTGGCAGCTCAGTCACTCAGGCCTGGTGGGCTGGCAGCTCAGTCACTCAGGCCTGGTGGGCTGGCAGCTCAGTCACTCAGGGCTGGAGAGCTGGCAGCTCAGAAACTGCCAGAAATTCTGCCCAAAACAGGTGAGAGACTGTGAGAGAGAAAGGAGAGAGGGTGGAGAATCAATTTTAGAAATTTTTGCATCTTTTTATCCAGATCACAGCAATGAAGGAGGAAAGTCTATGCTGGCCTGGATCTCACAGGGAGCCAATGAAGGGAGGGAGAAATATACTGGGCTGAGGTTTGATACTTGCAGGGGGAATACTTACTCGTGGTCCGAAAGGACTCCCCCTGGGCTAGTGCAGGCATTTTGGACAAAAGGGACTGGTTTCTCGGCTAATAGGGGCATTGTGGGCCAAAATTAGGGGTTTCAGGCGGGCCAAACAACTCATTTCATTTCATTTCCATTTCAATTTCAAGCACAGGGCAGGCCAAACAGCTCGTTGCATTTTCATTTCATTTCCATTTCCATTGCAGTTTCAAGCCACAGGGCAGGCCAAACAGCTGATTGCATTTTTATTTCATTTCCATTGCCATTGCAGTTTCAAGCACAGGGCAGGCCAAACAGCTGATTGCATTTCCATTTAAGTTCCATTGCAATTGCAGTTTCAAGCACAGGGCAGGCCCAACAGCTCATTGCATTTTCATTTCATTTTCATTGCCATTGCAGTTTCAAGCACAGGGCAGGACAAACAGCTCATTGCATTTTCATTTCACTTCCAGTGCCATTGCAGTTTCAAGCACGGGGCAGGCCGAACAGCTCATTGCATTTTCATTTCACTTCCATTGCCATTGCAGTTTCAAGCACAGCACAGGCCGAACAGCTGATTGCATTTTTATTTCATTTCCATTGCCATTGCAGTTTCAAGCACAGGGCTTTTTGGCCAAACAGCTGATTGCATTTTCATTTCATTTCCATTGCCATTGCAGTTTCAAGCACAAGGCAGGCCAAACAGCTCATTGCATTTTCATTTCATTTCCATTGCCATTGCAGTTTCAAGCACAGGGCAGGTCAAACAGCTCATGGCATTTTCATTTCATTTTCATTGCCATTTCAGTTTCAAGCACAGGGCAGGCCAAACAGCTCATTGCATTTTCATTTCATTTCCATTGCCATTGCAGTTTCAAGCACAGAGCAGGCCAAGCAGCTCATTGCATTTCCATTTCATTTCCATCGCCATTGCAGTTTCAAGCACAGGGCAGGCCAAACAACTCATTTCATTTTCATTAAGGGCTAACAAATCATTTATTGCTAGTACATTGCAGACTCACAGTTAAGTTGATTCACAGCTTAGAATGAGAGTTGTGGCCTCTACCTCACGATCTTGCAGAGTGACTGAGTCATGTCAAGGCATCCAGGGTTTTATAGTCCTGCCCAACCCCACCCCCCACCCCCCGGAAAGAGGCGTTACCTTAAACGCTGTAATTGACAGACGAGAGGATCTCAAGGTATTTTAAACACTCATAATTTTTTATTTTTCATCGATGGGAAAAATCCTCAGGGCCTGCTCAGCGGAGGAGAACTATGAGTAAGATGGCCAACAATCATAGCGATATATGGTAGCATTTTTTCTAAAATCAATATACAGCGCAGACAGGAAGTGATCAAGATTTTAATTATATTGACAAAAGGCCTCCAACATCTGTCAAATTTGCAGTCCTGTGTGTGGCTGTGGAAAAGACCCAGCAAAGCTGGGCTGCTGCCATTTTCCAGAGGATGAGACCCATATTGCCAAAGTTACACTGGCAGAATCCCCCAGGGAACTTGGCTTGAATTTCTCCAGCAATACAAACATTATGCAAACATCTCTTTTCTGCACCGATGCAAGTTTGAAACCACACTGATGCTTCGTCTTTTGTCTTCAATCTTGAAATATGATTATCTGCAGTATTTTCATTACTTTTGAACTTTGAGATGATTTTCGGAAGATCTTTTCTTGACTCCCTCTCTAGCAGTCTTTCAATCTAATTTCATATGCAAACGGAAATCCTCCAGTTCCTGGCCACAGTTACAATGCTTTTAGGAGTGTTCAGACACGGCACAGTTTATTCCTATTAGTTCAAAGAGACGTTTTGCAATAAAAACATCTATTATCTGTAAGGTTTACTCAGCACAAAAAGAAAGGAGCACTTGAACAAAGTTGTCCAAGTAACACTAGACTAAGGGAGCTGTTATATTAATTTTAAGAATAGTTTTTGCTACAGTTTAATATGAACCAGCTCTAACACATGTACTAAAAGCACTAATAAAATTGCATTTCCATTCGCAAAATGCCACTGTGCCCACTTGAAAATATGTCAGTATTTAAAATGATCGCTGCATGGAATCATATTCAATGGTCATTACCTCTGAGAAATAATGAGTTGTAAAAATAAATAGATTTGAATATAGCTAAAGAAAAATTTCCACTGTGTAGTCCTGCTAGTTGGTTGCCTGGATAATACATTTGCATTGTTCCAAATATTGATATCGATACTGAATGGCAGAAACAGCACCAGGCAGACAAAGTCCATTCACAATTAACGAACATCAAACACTCCCCAGTTCATGAATGAGAGTAAAACTGTTCGGACTCTGGAGTTAAACGCTTGATTCAAACCAAGGCATTTATAGCCCCTTCTTTTTGATTCCTGATGCATTAATAATGCAGGCGCACAGAGCCGCACAACGCGCTCCGAGTTCCCACACTTGCTTTGTGAGCTAAATTTGAGAGGCTCTTGCGAGACCTGCTACTGACAGGTGCTGAATAAGTGTTAATTAATAGCTGCCACTCAATACAAGTAGCCAGGGCGACTCGTAGCACTGCCTCATCCACTGTGCCTCTCCTCTGATCTGGCAGCCTAATCAAAAGCAGGTGGCTTGTCTGAGGGAGAAACTTTCTGAATAAATGGTATTATTTCCAAGTCTTTAATCCTGAAAAGTCTGAACAACAGATCTCTCCTCTGGCAGGGCGGATAGGACAAGTTTTCACTTCCCAGACAAAAGTAGCCAGTTTGTGTAACTTCAAATTCTATGCTAATTGGAGATATTGACGTAAATGGTGTGAAAGAATACTGTAAAAAAAAATAATGACTATGCCAGAGCAGTTTTGCTTTACATAGTATTTGCGAGATGGGCGCTGTAATAATGTCAAACGCTTTTCGCCGCCTTGTCATTGACTGACTCCATTGGCAAGATATTTACTCGTCAGGAAGTGGTGCTAATAATGCCAGACTTTTCCCTTTTGTTGCTAGTGTAAGGGTTTTTCAAGAATGCCCGGGTGGCACGCTGGAGAATTATAAATGCAAAAGGGAACATTGTCGGTGTAATTAGGCCGCGCGTGCAGTGTGCCCCTCGCCACTAAACATGCCAACGTGTGGCATAATTAAGACATGCCTGCTGCTGGCACAGAATGATACGGGAGAAGCGATGGGAGCAGGCTCCGTCACCCAGCGCTACTGGTGGTGGCAGTGGCAGCCTCGTGGTTGCCAAGAGATTGAGAGAAATTTGAAGAGGCTGCATCTTCGGAAGAGACCGACCCCCAGGCTCGGCTAACCACCTCTCTCTGAGAAGGAGAGCACCATCAGTTCGGCAGCCATTTGTTTTTGAGGTTCCAGTGTCAGATACCTGTGCCTTTAAACGACAGCTCATAAACTCTCGACAGTAAACACTTTAAAGGCTCGGTTCACGTCTCAGATATATGTAAATGTATACATCGCATGTGAAAGAAAGCAGAGTTTTGCATTTCCTTGGGTTCGATCCAGCAATTGCTAGAACCAACACAATAGTTGTTCTCGGTCTAATCCCTCCCACAGGCTCTGCGAGAGAGGTCAGGCAAACAGCTGGAATCTTCCCTGAATAGAGATGACTTGTCATCAACACAACAATCATTTAGATAGAGTGCAATCCCAACAATTCCCAGTTCACATGTTGGTGCAACAGACCAGATCCATCTCGCTGGGGCAAATCGCTTCTGACCATTCTCCATAGGAGTCTTGACATGGGCAGAAATAACCTCAGCAACCACACAGGCATTCAGTTCAAAAACATGACTTACGATTCTCAACCTGAATACAACCTGTATTCTTTTGTACAGAAACACAAAAGTCAGGTTCATTGTGTTTTTAGGAAAAACCGTGGAGAGAACGTTGTTTGGATGGTGGTTTTATCATGTTCTCTAGATGTCTTAGAATGCCGTGCAGCCACTGAATTATTGTTAAACTGTTGTTAAGCAATAAAATAGTGGTGTAATATTTGACAACTGAGATGAATGCGCAGTTAATCTGTTACGAGATGGGAAGATAAAAGAAGAGGTGCCGGTGCTTTTGTTCAAATAACAGGCCAATGTTTTCGAGAGAATTGAGCAGGCAGAGAGGGCTTGGTACTCAGTCTCGTCTGAAAGGTTTGCACTCCCAAGAATGCAGGATGAATTACATTTGGCATGTTCACCAAACGTTTCAGACAATTTGAGGACTGCATTATAGGATAATCTTACATGCATTATACGCTGTGCTATAATAAATTGTGGTATTCTTCAGATCTGTTGAAAAGTAGCAATGCTGTAAAACAAAAAAAAACTACCTGGTAATAAATATGGTGGCTCTGTCATCTCCAGGAGGCAGTGCATTCAAATCATGCACTGGCATTTTATTCAGCACTGCTCACCCTAACACAATAAAATTTCAGTCACAGTTTATTTTTAGTTTAGAGATACAATGTGGAAACAGGCCCTTCAGCCCACCGAGTCTGCTCCTACCAATATTCATTTATACACTAGTTCTATATTTCCCCAGTTTCACATCCAACATACCGCAATTTACAGAAGCAAATGAACCAACAAAACAGCATTTCTTTGGAATGTGGGAGAAAATCGGAGAACCCAGCAAAAACCTACGCGGTCACAGGGAGAATATACAGACTCTGTACAGACGCTATCCAGGGTTAGGATTGAATCTGGGTCGCTGGTGTTGTATGGCATCAACTCTACCACTGCGCACACTATGCCGATAGACTGCATGATTAACTATTGCTATGGACTTGATTCTGTAGAATTTAAACTATTTGGCAGATTCTCACTGTTTCCCAATAAAATCTGCTCAACTTCAACGGGAAATAAAAATGTTAAAACTGCGACCTCTCTTTGAACTAACCTCATGACCCTATCTCCCAATCATCTTTCTCCTGACTCCTTCCTGCAATAATCAATCCAAAGTAATCAAAGACCTCTCACACCTCTCTCTTCTCCCTCTCCTGTTGTGCAGCAAATTAAAAAAGCTTAAAAGCCTGTAAAAACAGATTTTAATACAGCTTCTTCACCTCTGTTATCAAACTCTTGAACGGAACTCTCGTACGCAAAGCATGAATTCCTAGTCTTCCAATCTATCTAATGCTGGCCTTGCACTTATTATAATCTGTACTTTCTCTGTTGCTCTTTAACACTATATTCTGCACTCATGTGTTGTATGATTTGCTTGGATAGCATGCAAAACCAAAATTTTCACTGTATCTCATCACGTGAGACAATAATAAACCAATATCAATACCAAATGCTCACAATCTTCTTTTTAACACTCCACCCTCCGACAACCTGTTCTCCTACACCTCCTCAATCCTTTTGTTGCTACTTCAATCACTTCAATTCCCGGAATGGTGAGACTGTCATATGTTGAAAGAATGGAGTGACTGAGCTTGTATACACTGGAATTTAGGATGAGAGGGAATCTTATTGAAGCATATATGATTATTAAGGGTTTGGACACGCTAGAGGCAGGAAACATGTTCCCGGTGTTGGGGGAGTCCAGAACCAGGGGCCACAGTTTAAGAATAAGGGGTAGGCCATTTAGAATGGAGATGAGGAAGAACTTTTTCACCCAGAGAGTTGTGAATCTGTGGAATTCTCTGCCTCAGAAGGCAGTGCAGGCCAATTCTCTGGATGCTTTCAAGAGAGAGTTAGATAGAGCTCTTAAAGATAGCAGGGTCAAGGGATATGGGGAGACGGCAGGAATGAGGTTGTGGATGATCAGCCATGATCACAGTGAATGGCGATGCTGGCTCGAAGGGCCAAATGGCCTACTCCTGCACCTATTGTCAATTGTCACTACCATAATCAGCTCTTAGCTGATAACACAATGGTATGAACATTGAATTCTCAAATTTTGAGTAATCTCTAACAACCCCCCCCCCCCCCCCCCCCCCCCCTCCCCCCCTCCCTCTCTCCCTCCCTCCCACTTTCTCCCCAACAACCCCTTCTTTCCTTCCTTCCCTCCCCTGTGCCCCATCTGGACTTGCACCTATTTCTCCCCTTGCCCTCAACCTACATTCCTTCCTCTGGCTTTACAATTACCAACTCTTCAATCCTGTCTCACATCTGCTTTAATCACTGGCCTTTGTTCCAACTATCCACCTATCAAAACCTCCCTTGTCTATGTCCACCTGTTACTTGCCACACTATTTATTTCCCCTCCCACCACGATCAGTCTGAATAAGGGTCCCGACCCAAGATGCTGCCTGACCCGCTGAGTTACTCCACCACTTTGTGTCCTTTTGTGTAAGCCAGCATCTGCAGTTCCTTGCTTCTAGTCTTTATCTCTTCCATACAGGGGTGGAAATCCTGGGGGGTACCAGGGGACTCGTGCTTTGAGAGGTGGGGGACAATCCCGCCCCATGTTTTGTCATCGGGACTTTATCAGACACTTTCTAAGGGCTGAATCGGCCCATTCGCGGGGCCTATCATCGCCCGGTACGGCTTGGAATCAAACTGCTGCATCGAGGCGATCAAGGCTCCCGATGTTGAAGCCCTCGCCGGCTGATGAAAGACCCCGTGAACGGGCCGTTTCAAGCCCACGGCCGAAGCCTCGCACTAATGCATCTCGCTCTCTTCATGCTGGAAACTAGGAGACAACAATCAGTAAATTCCAAATCTGGGAATACAAAACCTGAAGATGCAGCAGAAAGATGGGAGACCCAAGAGTGTCCAAGCAATAAATCTATATTTTAACAAACTGTGGAAGGCTGTTTGCCAAATTTATTGATTTGCCCAGCGCGCCGCTTGAATCGGGGATAATTCGGTACAGCGTGGAGTCGGTGCCTGATGGGCAGAGGGAACCGGGACCGGGTCACCGCCATGGATGCGGTTCTCTATCTGGAATCTGGAGGGTCTGCTGCGGCTGCTGGCAGGTACAGAGAGAGAGAGAGAGAGAGAGAGAGAGAGAGAGGGGGGCCACTCGGCCCGCTCGTTGCTGCTGCCTCACAGCGCCAGGGACACGGGTTTAGATCCTGACTCCGGGCGCTGTCTGCACGGAGTCTTTTTCTCCCCACTAGCGCCTTGTCTGATGTCGATCTCATCCTTGATGCTGAACAGACCGAGCACCAGCACCGAGGGCTCGCTCCGCCACCTCCCTCGCTTAAGTTTATTTTGACAGTGGGTCTCCACAGGGCCCACGGCTGAAGCCTCCGAAGCCTCGCCAGTGTGTGTGAGCGTGCGCATGCAAGAAATTGTGTGCCCCGGTCCTCCCCAAGTTTTTATAGCAATTTCCGTGCCTGCTTACATACCATCCTTTCTACCACATTAGTTTCCTCTTTGATCTTCTTGCACCACAATGACGGGAGGTTATGCCAGGTTGCTAGTGCAAGTCCTATACTGGTTTGGCTGTCTGTGTTTGGATGACCGTCTCTGAAAGTGGCAACCCAAGTAAACTGGAGGGTGAAGAAGACGTTTGGAACAGTTGCCTTCATCGATCAGGGGATCGAGTACAGGCATTAAAATATCATGTAGCAACTGGACATATCATTGTCCATACTCGGAGTATTGTGCACAGTTGTGTTTGTATGAAGTATTGCGAGATGACGTATTAAGCTGGAAAGGGTGCAGAAAAGATTCAGGAGGATGTTACTGGGACTGGAGGACCTGAGTTTTAAGGAGAGGCTCGATAGGTCGAACTTTAAGGAGGCGCGCAGTCATTTTATAAAGGACTAGACTAAGTGGGACCCGTTGGGTCCCAGCATCACATGGGAGGGCTGGTCCCCCAATGCAATATTCCACCTCTCCACCAATTCCAATATTGGTGGCCAGTGAGGGGGGAGGGGTCTTTCTGGAGCACTAGTATGGGTGTTGTGGGCTGAAGGGACTGGTTTCCAGAGGGATAGTATGGACATTGTGGGCCGAATGGATTCTTGGGCTGGCGGCTCAGTCACTCAAGCCTGTTGTGCTGGTAGCTCACTCACTCACGGCTGGTGGGCTGGCAGTTGACTCATGGCTATTCCTTGAAATTCCATTTCAAGCAGGGTGCAAGGCCACTAAAGACAGCGAGTCGTGACGTCGCACTCCTCCATCTTGCAGAGACTGAGCCCAGCCCACACTTCTGGGTTTTATAGTCCCTCCACCCTCCCACCAGAAGGGGTGTGGCCTTCATGGCGTGATTGACAGGAGAGAGAATCTCAACATTTTTTAAACACTAATAACTTTTATGTTTCATCGATGGGAAAAATCCTCGGCACCTGATGAGCAGAGGGGGCTCTGAGTAAGATGGCCAAAAATCACAGCTGTACGTGGTAGCATTTTTTTCTAAAATCAATATAAACCACAAACAGGTGGTCAAGATTAGACTTTTAATTATATAGAAGGCAAGGCAACTTTAATTAGGCAAGGAAACTTTAATTAGGTGACACAGCTTTAGCATTTCCAAACCAAAGGCAACACAGCTTCAGCATTTCCAAACTATATTTTCAAACTGCATTAAGGGCACTGACAGGTCAGTAAAACCACTCACAGTTTAGTAGACATGTGTTCAGTTTATTCACAGCTCAGACTGAGAGAAGTGACCCTCTCGCTCCCCCATCTTGCAGAGACTGACTGAGGCACTCAACACTTCTGGGTTTTATAGTCCATCTGGAAGGGGCGTGGCCTTTAGGAGAGCGAATCTCAACATTTTTTAAACACTAATAACTCTTTTATTTTTCATCGATGGGAAAAATCTTCTTGTCCTGCGCAGCAAAGGGGAACTCTGAGTAAGATGGCCAAAAATCACAGCCGTAAGAGGCAGTGACTTTTTTCTAAAATCAATATACAGAACACCAGGAAGTGCTCAAGATCAGACTTTTAGTAATATAGACTAGTAAATCATGAAGGGTGTGGGTAAGGTGGTAGATTCCTGGCTTTTTCACAGGGGAATTTATAACTAAAGGTGAGAGGGGAACGATCTAAAAGGGACCTGAGGAGCAACGTTTACACAGGTGGTGGGTATATGGAACAATTAGCCAAAGGAAGTGGAGCAGGCCGGTCAAGTTATAACGTTTTAAAGACAATTGGACCACGGCATGGATAAAAAAGGTTTAGAAGAACACGAAGACAGACACTAAATGCTGGAGTAACTCAACGAGTCAGGCAGCATTCCTCGAGAAAAGGAATAGGTGACGTTTCAGGCTGGAACCCTTCCTCAGACTCCGTAGAGGGACATGGCACAAACATAGTCAATTAGGACTAGATCAGAGAGACATCTTAGTTAACATGGAGAAGAGTTACCTGACTATTTCACTCTATTACAATATCAGGATGACGCAGGGACATAGGTTGGGACATAAGTTATCTGCACACTCTGTTCTACGTTGCTATTCATTGAGATTACGTGTGATTTGTAACCACACCCACGCAACTGATTTTGCTCCGATTATTTAATTGTCATTGAGGGACATAACCTCAGGGAATATCTTCTTCACCATCAAAAAGGTTCAGGAATCTACTGACGCCGTCATTACAAATGGACCCTTTTTGTTTTACTCACTCCTCTAGCCTCGTATCCACCTCGACAAAGGTTCATTTGGTCTACATCTCTTTCTATTACCATCTATATCTCTTGTTTCCCTTTCTCCTGACTCTCAGTCCGAAGAAGAGTCTCGACCCGAAACGTCACCTATTCCTTTTCTCCAGAGATGCTGCCTGACTCGCTGAGTTACTCCAACGCTTTGTGTCGATCTTCGGTTAAAACCAGCATCTGCAGTTCCTTCCTCAACATGTTTTAATTCTGTGTTAAAGCGTTTTAAGGAAGCCAATTGAGAAAGATCACTGCTCAAGCAACAGGTGGCCAGTGACTGCGTTATGCTCCATAATGGACTGATTATCCAATGTCCTTCCCGATGAATGAATGAATAGCTAACACTGTGCAAATATACATATTGTGGATTACTTCTGAATATTTCAACCCTCACCCACTGCAAAACTTAATATTGTAGAATTTAAACATGCCTCATATCTACAAACAATAATGAATAGATTTTCTACAATCGGAGATGCTGTATAAACTATCTGTCCCTTCTCTGCTTTCATTATTAGTTAATTGAAATTTAAGAAAAACTAGCAAATTGATGAAGCTAATGGAAAAAAGGAGAGAAAATGAAATGAAATAAAATAGATATCATCCATTCTCCTGGAAATGCTCTTTCCCCCATGATCTCTCATATTGAAGATCCATTTGTATCTCATATTGAAGATCCATTTGTATCTCTTGTCTCGTTCTGACAGAAGATGGCTAACACAAAACATTGTGTAGGAAGAAACTGCAGATGCTGGTTTATACCAAACATAGACACATACAATCTGGAGTAACTCAGCAGGTCAGGCAGCATCTCTGGAGAAACGGAATAGGCAATGCTTCAGGTCGGAAGCCTGAAAAAGGGTTCCGATCCATAACGTCACCTATTCCTTTTCTCCATAGGTGCTGCCTGACCCACTGAGTTACTGCAGCATTTTGTGTCTAAACTCAACACATTGACTGTTTCTCTTTCCATAAAGGCTGTCTGACCTGATTAGTTTTGGTATTAACAATCATCCTTCTGGCCTCGAGATGCCTCTAGATTTCCAAAATTGTGCCTGCACTTTTGTGAGGCTATAAACAGTGGGCAGGATATTATTGATGGCTTTGGCCACCTTTTTCATGACTATCTCCTACAGAGCTGGTAGGCCATGGTGTCTAACTGTGTGCAACTCTAACATGATTGCCGGGGTCCCATTTTGGAGCACAATACACTAGCTGGCAGCTTCTCAAAACCCTGCACAGCTGAACAAGGTAGGATCTCTGACCAATACCATTTAGAGGGATCATCTATGATCATAAGGTCATGTGATAGGAGAATTAGGTCATTCGGCCCATTAAGTCTATATAACCATATAACCATATAACAATTACAGCATGGAAACAGGCCATCTCGACCCTTCTAGTCCGTGCCGAACACATAATCTCCCCTAGTCCCATATACCTGCGCTCAGACCATAACCCTCCATTCCCTTCCCATCCATATAACTATCCAATTTATTTTTAAATGATAAAACGAACCTGCCTCCACCACCTTCACTGGAAGCTCATTCCACACAGCCACCACTCTCTGAGTAAAGAAGTTCCCCCTCATGTTACCCCTAAACTTCAGTCCCTTAATTCTCATGTCATGTCCCCTTGTTTGAATCTTCACTACTCTCAGTGGGAAAAGCTTTTCCACGTCAACTCTGTCTATCCCTCTCATCATTTTAAAAACCTCTATCAAGTCCCCCCTTAACCTTCTGCGCTCCAAAGAATAAAGCCCTAACTTGTTCAACCTTTCTCTGTAACTTAGTTGCTGAAACCCAGGCAACATTCTAGTAAATCTCCTCTGTACTCTCTCTCTACTCCACCATTCAATCATGGCGGATCTATCTCTCCCTCCTAACTCCATTCTCCTGCCTTCTCCCATTATGGGCATGTTAGTTATTCCTTGGTTTCTTTTCCAGCAGCTTTGGTTGTCCGAGTCTTCAAGGAGCAGCGTGAAGCACATTTTGCTGACCGTGCTTCTATACAGATTGGTTGTTCCTGTACGAGAGGGAATGTATTGGTAGGTCTTCTCCTTGTGTACATGATGATTAGAATGGATAGAGAGAACAGGGAGAAACACACAACTCGGAGAGCAGTCCAGAGGTCGGGAATGGTTGGTGGGAGAACTCTAAGTGGCACGTTGTGCTTGCCCAGGTAGTCCATGAACATGTCGCCCACATGGACCTCAGTGACAAACAAGGAGGGTAATTGTGCTTCAGGAAGGACAATCTCAATCAAATCTGCCATCCCCAACCTCTGCCTCGGGGCTGGGTAAAATATGGGCCTAGCACTACCAGCGCCTGCCAAGGGGACTATCGCAATGAGCTTTCATAGAGTCATACAGCATGGAAATAGGCCCTTCAGCCCATGTTGTGCATGCCATCCGAGATCCCCCATCTAATCTGGTCCCATTTGTCTGTGTTTGGCCCACATCCTAAACTTTTCCTGCCCATGTATCTATCCGTGGACAGGTAATGTTTGAAGAAGGATCTCAACCCAAAATGTCACCCATTCCTTCTCTCCAGAGATGGTGCCTGACCTGCTGAGTTTCTCCAGCTTTTTGTGTCTATTTTTGGTTGAAACCAGCAACTACAGTTCCTACACGATAGGTAATGTCCATTCACTAGCTTTATCCAACTGGTGCTTTTTGCTGCATTTCACTGTTTGATCACCTCCCCATTGTAAAACCTAGAAGATCACCGATATTCACTCTCTTGGAAGAGCTGACTTGAGTTCACTCCCTCTTGCCTCACACCGGAGATAGAGAGAGCATGAAACTCTGCTTGGATTGCAAACCCTCCCACAGAACAGGACTCATTTGCACCAGGCATATTACCTCACAGAAGCTATGTCAGTTCTGTGGAACAGCAATAGATTATGTTCCCTCAGCATGCAGCTGATAGTTTACAAAAATGCACTTCACCTCGATGCATTCATCTGCAGCAGTCTGCCATGTTGACTGCAGCTGAACCATCGTGGTGAACCAAAAGCAGAACACAAAGTGCTGGAGGAACTCAGTGGGTCAGGCAGCACCTGTTTCCCTCCACAGAAGCTACCTGTCTTGCTGAGTTCAACAGTCAAGACTGTTTTATTGTCATATGTCCCAGATAGATATATATATATATATGCACATGTACACACAAAAAAACAAACAACAATAGTGCAATAATAACAATAATAGTCTATGTAGGCAGCTTATTTGAGGTTGTAGTGTTTAATAGCCGAATGGCTGTTGGGAAATAACTATTCCTGAACTTGGACGTTACATTTTTCAGGCTCCTGTACCTTCTTCCCAATGGCCTGGGTGAAATGAGTGTGTGGCCAGGGTGGTGTGGGTCTCTGATGATGCTGGCTGTCTTTTTGAGGCAGCTATTCCAGTAAATACATTCGATAGTGGGGAGGTCAGAGCCGGTGATGTACTGGGCAGTGTTCACAACTTCTCGCAGTCTTCTTCGCTCCTGAGCGCTCAAGTTGCCGAACCAGCCGTTCCTCCAGCACTTTGTGTTTTGCTCAAGGTTCCAGCTTCTGCAGTTTCTTGCGTCTCCATGGTAAACCCAGTGTTAATTTTCAGGCAGAGACAAGTCGATAAATTGTCCCATGACACTACCCCACAGCATACATATGTCCAATGAAAGACACGCTGTTTCAAGATATTTATTGGAGCAAAATGGCAAAAAAACTTGCACAGCCTGGACTGCTGTGGAGGGGCCCTGCCATTGGATGGAGGCTGAACGGCGAGAGTCATGGTGGTTTGTTGCATACTGTACCACAACAGTATTAATTCAGTGGAGGGCAGATGAGGAACAGGACCTTGTAGTGGAAATGCAACAGGAAGAAGAGGCCAGGAATGGAGACAACCTTAATACCCACCTGTTTGAGTCACCTTTAGTTTAATTTAGAGATACAGCACAGAAACTGGTCCCTCGGCCCACTGAGTCCACATCGACCAGCGATGCCGTACACTAGCACGATCTGACACACTAGGGACGATTTACTATCTATTAACCTACAAGCCTGTATGTCTTTGGTGTGGGAGGAAACCGAAGCACCTGGGAAAAACCCACTCGAACATGGGGAGAATGTACAAACTCTGTACAGACATGCACCCATGGTCAGGATCAAACCCGGGTCTCTGGCGTTGTAAGGCAGCAACTCTACCACTGCGCCATCGTGCCACTTTAAGGAGGGCATCCAATTGTGATATTACAAGGATAATTGGGCCCATTCCCCAATCTTACCTTCTGTCTCTTACTTACCACCCAAGAGTCAGCTTGGCCAGATTGCCCTTCTGCATGTACCCTTACCTGGTCTACTGCTCCTTGTTGGTGCTGTATGGCAGTTATAACAAAGGGCCTGTACAACACTCTCCAACCTGATTTGGACGCTGTTACCCATACCCAGGCTGACTTTGTGCAGCTGTGAATTGAGCATCACACAGGTCTTGGTGGTTACATCTTGTGCTAATGTAGAGGCTGCAATGCAGGCATTCTGTCAAGGATAATATAACAATAATAATATATTTTATTGTCATTGCACATAAGCGCAACGAGATTTGCTATGCAGCTTCCAACCGATGTCATAACATAAATAGCTAATAAAATTTAGATTTAGATTTAGATATCCCGAGAACATGGATTGTAAAGAGAACAGTAAAACAGTCAAAACAGTTCAACAGACTAAAGTGCAGATGTGTCTGTGCGACGTGACCATCTGAGGGAGACAGTCCAGGGGGGGTGGGGGGCACTCAGCAGGGCCGGTTCAGAGCCGCTATAGCTCTGGGAATGAAGCTGTTCCTGAGTCTGGAGGTTCGGGCGTAGAAGGCCTTGTAACGTCTGCCGGAGGGAAGTAGTTCAAACAGTCCGTTACAAGGGTGTGAGGAGTCTTTATGGATGCTGACGGCCTTCCTGAGGCACCGTGTGTGGTAGATGCCCTCCAAGGCTGGTAGCTGTGTCCCAATAATCCTCTGCGCTCTGTGGACGACGCGCTGAAGAGCTCTCCTCTCCGCCTCCGTGCAGCTGAGATACCACACAGAGATGCCATACGTTAATATGCTCTCTGTGGTGCAGCGGTAGAAGGTTGTCAGCAGCTGTTGGGGCAGACCAGCCTTTTTTAATGTCCTCAGAAAGAACAGTCGTTGCTGTGCCTTCTTGACCAGCGCAGCGGTGTTGGTGGACCATGTGAAGTCCTCTGAAATGTGAGTGCCCAGACACTGAAAGCTGGACACTCTCTCCACACTGTCCCCGTAGATGGAGATTGGGGCGTATTCTCCATTATGGGACCTTCTGAAGTCAATAATCAGCTCCTTGGTCTTGGAGGCGTTTAGTGACAAGTTGTTACGTGCGCACCAGTCCGCCAGGTTCTGCACCTCCGCTCTGTATTTAGTTTCATCACCGTTGGTGATCAGCCCAATCACTGTTGTGTCGTCTGCAAACTTCACAATGGTGTTGGTGTCGAATGCAGGAACACAGTCGTGAGTGAAGACTTGACACAGTCGAGGTCCCTCAGTGTGTGAATGGACATGTGAAGAAATTAATTAGCTCTGGCTATGATTATCACAGAGTATGGTTGCTTGAACTGACTGAAAGATAAAGCATGGAAACAAGCTCTTTGACCCAGAGTCCACGGCAACCATTGATCACCTGTTCACGTGCTCTATGTTATCTGAATTTCTCATTGACTCCCTACACACTAGGGGCAATTTTTCAGAGGCCAATTTACCTACAAGTCCATATGCCTTTAGAAAGTGGTAGGAAACTGGGGCACCTGGAGAAACCCCAATTGGTTACAGATAGAATGTGCAAACTTCACACAGACAGCACCCAAGGTCAGGATTGAACCTTGGAAGGAGGGTGGGGGGGGGGGGGGGGGGGGGGGGGGGGGGGGGGGGGGGGGGGGGGGGGGGGGGGGGGGGGGGGGGGGGGGGGAGGAGGGGGGGGGGGAAAGAGAAGGGGCATGGCCAAGTGTTTGAATGTGAGGTGAAGCTGGGTATAGGTTCTAATTGATAAGAAAGTTGGTGGGTGATTCTTGGGGGATTGTTGAATTGAACAGTGTGTGTGGCTAGTACTGAAATTCATATGCTGTAACATTTTGAAGATGAATTTACTAATCTTGATGATTGTTGTTTCTCTAGACGATTGTTCACATGGTATATTGCATTTGTGTAGATAGTGTAGATTGTGTAGATTTGTGTTTGGACTGAAGGGCCTGTTTCCACACTGTATCACTGTATGACTATCTATCCTACTTTGAAACCTCTCCACCAGGGCCGACAATGTACTGTGCTCTCTCCCAAGCTGTTCCGTTCTTCAATGTTTTCCAGATTAGGGTTCACTACACTTATTCACTACACCTATCCCCTGGTGATACATGCAGCCAATCAACAATGTGGACACAAGGAACTGCAGATGCTAGTTTACAAAAAAGACACAAAGTGGTGGAGTAACTCAGTCAGGTAGCATCTCAGGAGAGCATGGATAGATAATGTTTCAGGTGGACTTTTCAACAGTGAATCAGTCTGAACAAGAGTCCTAACCTGAAACCTCACCTATCCAGAGATGCTGCTTGATCAAGAGTTACTCCAGCACTTAGTATATTTTTCTTCAACCAACTGTACAGGCTGATAGTCACAAGGAACTGCAGATGCGGGAATCTTGCATGGAACGGAAAATGCTGGAGTAATGTAGCTGGTCAGGCGACATCTCCGGAGGATATGGATGGGTAATGTATCGGGTCGGGCCCCTTCTTCGGGCCCCATAGTGTGGATGGTGCTGGCTGAGTTCCGATCTCAATCAAAGGTATAAGCACCCTCAAACTGTACTGCAGTAAATGGGTGTGAGTTGTTTGCCTGCGCCTATTTCCCGGGGCTGTCATATTTTTGCGATATAAAGATGTTATTGCGCAAACCAGGACTAATGGCCGTTTGTAATATCTGGATGACTTCAAGATGTTGAACATGCCTAGCTGTAATACATTAGGTTTTCTGATAAGAAAATTGTGCTGGTTCCTGGTTAATGATTAGATGTTGCAAGGGAAGGCCATCCTTGGCTGCTTCAGCTGATAATACACAATTTCACTTTATGCTGACGTTTTCACAATGTTTTCCCTTTCTAATCTTTTCATTGAATTTGCATATTCATTCTGTCAACATCTGCCCACACACTAGTTCAGTCGGTTTTGTTGAGCAGTGTAGCTCTGCTACAGGCATGGCATTCATTGTTTTGCATTAGAACCTAGCACATAGAACAGTAACAGTCCCCTCGGCCCACAATGTCTGTGCCGAACATGATTCCGATGAACTAATTTAATCTTACTGCACGTAATCCATCTTCATGTTTGCCAACTACACTACCGTTGTTGGACGAATGGTGATGAATCAGAGTGTAGGTGAGATAGACCGATTGACCAAATGGTGCCAGCACAACAACCTGGCTCTCAATATCAGTAAAATCAATGAACAGAACTGGAAGAGGAAGGATGAGGACCCACAATCCCGTTTATCTCAACGGGACGATGGTGGAGAGAGTCAAAAGCTTCAAATTCCCGGGCGTGCATATTTCCAAAGATCTTTCCTGGAGCCGGCACACTATGCAATTACAGATAAAGCGCATCAACGCCTCTACTTCCTGATTAAGGAGATTCGGTGTGTCAAAGAGGGTTCTCTTGAACTTCTACAGGTGTACAGTAGCGAGCATATTGACTGGTTGCATCATGGCCTGGTTTGGCAACTTGAATGTTCAGGAGTGGAAAAGGTTACAAAAAGTTATGAACACTGCCCAGTCCATCAACGGCTCTGACCTCCCCACCATCGAAAGGATCCATCGAAGTGGCTGCCTCAAAAGGGCAGCCAGCATCATCAGAGACCCACACCATCCTGGCCACATACTCATTTCACCACTGCCATCGGGAAGAAGTTACAGGAGCCTGAAAACTGGTTCAGGAACAGCTTCTTTCCTACAGCCATCGGACTGTACAACTACACTACACTGTACACTACAACCTCAAATAAGCCCTGAACTGCAATAGACTATTAATATTATTAGTATTATTATTATTATTGCACCACTATTGTTTGTTTTTTTGAGTATGTGTGTATGTGTGGTACTGGACGTGGCGTCGAAGGAAGAGAAGTCGAAGCAAAGAAGTGGAAGCCAAATAGACGAACGGAAACAAAGCCGAAAAGCCAAATAACCGAAAGGGCGGGACGCCTAAAAGCAAACTCACCGAAAGGCCACTATGCCGAAACGCCAACTCACCGAAAAGCTGCGTCACCTACAAGCCAACTCACCGAAAGGCTGCGTCACCTACAAGCCAACTCACCGAAAGGCCGCTCTGCCGAAAAGCCCAGTCACCTTTGGCTTGAGTGGGGAAATGACCCCCACCCTCCCGTCTCCACCGGCCAGTGATGTGATGGACGTGGGGGTCCCACTGACAAGTCCCGCAACCCCCCCACCATCGACGTCATGTCTGTTATTTGGCTTTTCGGCAGAGCGGCCTTTCTGTGAGTTGGCTTGTAGGCGACGTAGCCTTTCCGTGAGTTGGCGTTTCAGCATAGCGGCCATTCGGTGAGTTTGCTTATAGGCATCCCACCCTTTCGGTTATTTGACTTTCAGGCGTCCCGCCCTATCGATTTGTTGGCTTTTCGGATTTGTACGCTTTCAGTTACTTGGCTTCCACTTCTTTGCTTCGGCTTCTCGTCCTTCAACGCCACGTCCGCACACGGTATGTGTATATGTATGTGTGTATATATATATATATATATATATATGTGTGTGTGTGTGTACAGTATGTATATGTGTGTATATATATATATATATATATATATATATACACACACAGTATATACATGTCTTAATGCACTTGTGAGTGTATGTATATATACACTGAACTTTTTTTCTCTATCTTGTTTAGTGATTATGTTTACGTATTCTGTTGTGCAGCAGCAAGTAAGAATTTCAGTGTCCTATCTGGGACATATGACAATAAAACACTATTGACTCTTTCCCTGCATATCTATGTGCCTGTGTAAGAGCCTCCTAAATGCCACTATCATATCTGCCTCCACCACAACCCCTGGCAGTGTGCTCCAGGCACCTACCACACTCAGTGTATAAAACATGCCCCGCACATCTCCTTAAATTTTGCACTGCTCACCTTTAAGCTATGCCCTCTAGTCTTTGACATTTCCACTCTGGGGAAGAAGGGTCTCGACCCGAAAAGTCACCCATTCCTTCTCTCCAGAGATGCTGCCCATCCCGCTGAGTTACTCCAGCATTTTGTGTCTATCTTCTGGGAAAAAAAGTTGACCGTCTAACCTTTCTTTACCTCTCAAAAGGTTGCATTACTATGGTCTGGTAACCTTGAAAAACTAATAATTTGTTGTATTAATGTTACAGTGCAGTTTAATTTATTGTCACGTGTACCGAGGTACAGTGAAAAGCTTTTGGTACGTGCTAACCAGACAGCAGAAAGGCAAAACATGATTACAACCAGGCACGGAACTCGCTATCAAAATATGGAGGGGACAGGGGGGGACACAATTCTTTGGCGGCCGCGTGCGCATGCGCACACTCACATACACATGTACGAGGCTTCGGAGGCTCAATCCAGCGCTAAATGCAGCTCAACTCTGCCTGTCTCACCGGGTTAACTACAGCCCTGACTGGACTGATGGGATACCAGTGCTGCTTCTCTGCGCTGGCCATATTTCCCGCAAGCCCAGGCATGTTAACCTGGCGGGACAGGCAGAGTGAGCTGGGTATAGCGCTGCTTCTCTGCTCTGGCTGTGGACCTGGGGGTACCGCGCCCGCCTGACTCCCGACCTCTCTGGCCACCCGTGGGGGGGCATTCAGGTGCGGACGGGACAGAGCGGGAGACCCGGCCGGGATCGATCCTTGCTGCATATGAGGCGCAGGTCCGTGCCACATCTCCCTCCTCCAATCACTGCACTCTATCATCAGTCCCACCACCCCCCCACTCCTCCCTCCTCCAATCATCGCGCTGAATCATCAGGTCCCGCCCCCATTGCCTGCTGACCAACGTCTCTTTCGTCCAATCGGCGCCCTCGATCAGCAGTCCCACCTCCACTGTCTCGCGGAAAGCGGAGATTTTAAAATCCGAATGACAAAAACTTGGGGGGGATGTCCCCCACCTCTCAAAACATGGGGGGGGGGGACGTGTCCCCTCTGGCCCCCCCGGGTTTTCCGCCCCTGATTACAACCAAAAGGGTGAGGTCAATATTTGAATTAATATTGATTTCTCTAACTTCAAGTATCCCTTGCTTTCACTCTCTCTACATCCCTCCCATTCCTAGTTCTTAGACCGGTCTGACTGTCCCCTTGATTAAATTATATCTCTGAATGCTGTGTTGCCACCTTCTCCTGGCTAACAATAATCTATTCTACATGTTTCTTGATCCACATCCCCTATGATGACTCATTTTCACATCTTACACTTCATCTCTGTGTCTCCCTCTCCTCTGACTCTCAGTCTGAGGAAGGGTCTCGACCCGAAATGCCTCCCATTGCCTCTATCTAGAGTTCCTGCCTGTTCCACTGAGTTACTCCAGCATTTTGTGTCAATGTTATTGTTAATTGGATATCTATTTGTTGTGAATGTTGCATTAATGTGGGCTGGAGCAAGTAAGAATGTTATTGTTTCATTCCAGGTGCAGACAATCAATCACTCTTGATTTGACTCCGGAATTGTAAAAGAGAAATTAAATTTAAACAATGAGGACATTGGCATTGTTATCAGAAGATCCGGTAATGATGTTTCGCTTTTCTTACGACCACTCACTTACAGTTTTGAAAAGTAGGGGAAGATAATTTAGAATCCTGGTTTCATTGTTGCCAGCAATGCCTAAGCAACCACTTGCAAAATCATAGAGTTTTATTCAGAACTGTACCATTTGGCCCCTCATCTGTTTCACTGGATACATCATCCAACCCTCGTGCTTCCAATTTGTCATTTTTAAGCAACTATTGTGACCTATATTGCAATCTGCTTCAAGAGGATGACTGGGGGTTGTTCATGCAAAGCTGAGAGACTGCAGTCAGCCAGAAATGTGATTCTCTTGACATTTTATGCTGAATGCTATAACACAATATCCTTTCTGGTTGCAATCCTTAAACAGACATTCAGGACTTCTCTCTGGCAGAAAATGAGGTGGTACCGCTGTGAAAATAAGGGTACAAAATGAGCCGCAAACCTATTGCTGTCACCAATAAAGGTACATAAAATTATGATAGGCATAGATAGAGCAGACAGTCAGAATATTTTTCACAGGGTGGAAATGTCAGGCAGTTTAATGGTGAAATGGCCAGAGTTTAATGGAGATGTGAGGGGCAAGTTTTTTACACAGTGGTGATGGGTGCTTGGAACGTGATGGTGGAGGCAGATAGTGGCATTTAAGAAGCTTTCAGATAGGGACATGGATATGAAGGGAATGGAAGAATATGGATCATGTGCAGGCAGATGATATTTGTTTACCTTGGCTTTATGTTCAGCACAGACATTGTGAGCCATAGGGCCTGTTCCTGTGCTCTGTTTTTCTATGTTCTATGACCTCATATTGTTCCCTCTTGTCTTATTACTGCGCAGTTGAAACTCGTTTCAAAACCAGACTGTGTATCCTTACACTGAAAGCTGAGGTCCATGAAGTGCTTAAAGCGACGAGAACTGTAATGTAGTTTTAATTATTAATGCAGATTTTTAATCTCATATGTTACGTGCTAGCAAATGATTTTTGCGAAATACTTTTTCTGGTTTTGAGTCAAGTCTGTTAGGAAATGTCTTTCTAATCGGAGATCCCAAAATGCAGCTGCAATTATTGTACCATCACTATTACTCATCTCCCTCGTTCTGTTTTATCCACGCCACTTAAGCAGAATATGATCAATTGTTCTGTTCTGCTCTTGCAATTAGGTGGCTGGCCATCAGCACAGAACAATGAGACTATTTAAAGCATATCATCAATTACGATCGTTTTGGAATTGGGTGGGCTAAAACGTTACATGTTTGGCAGCAAAGTACAGCAGCCCCACTGTATAAAGCTATCTCTGGCCATTATGCAAACTGACAATGTCGCGGGAATTCTGTCACAAGCACTGTTTTGCTTCCATATGACACAGAAATTGTAAACACCACACGCCGCATTGGGCCTTTTGAATTGCAAGTTTTACCGTGTTTTTGTTTAAAGTGCCGTAAATTAAAGAGCTGTAAATGGTGGTGATTTTCTAAATCTTGGTCCTGGTGTCTTATTCAGTTCCAGTCAAATACCGGGCAACATGAAGGCTACAATAAACAAAATCTGTGGTGGAAACCCGATGCCCAGATTATGTGCAATGTTCTGTCATTAATATCTTTGTGGCTCAAATCGAATGGCCCCTCATATGGTATGAAGAAACTTGTTCAGCTTTGGTAGAAAATGCTGGCCTTTGATGGTACCTCTTGTCTTGTTACCCAGTCTGCATTAAAAGGAAGAAAGCCACAATGTAAGTCATTTATTCACAGGCAAGCTGATGCAGTGCTTCCATTGTTTGCAGGGAAGAGAAATATGAGGAACTCAAGATGTGGTTCAAAATCCAGTCATGCCAGTTTTGGAGACAGTTCTAATGCTACACGGTTGAAACTTGGCCCCAAATGAGACAGTATACTCTTTTATAGTGAAAGCCTTGGTCCTGTGAAGTATACAGTTCAATGAGAAGTCTTTGATGCAGCTTTAATTTATCTTGTAGAATGTCT